>NC_072731.1:152368279-152668279 GCF_026930045.1 Uloborus diversus | reverse complement strand
CCTCATCCCAGGGAGGGGCCCCGAATCACATCCCTCTTAAGGCACTCAAATATAGTCTAAAGTAGCGTTTTAAATATTTCAGCATCAAAAAATTTTCGGAAGAAAACTTCTGAACCCTTTTTCTGAATTCACCACAAATATCCTAAATTTGAGTTCTAAGGCTTTAGTTTCTAAATTTGTTTTTAGGAACAGTACCCCCCCCCCCCCCAGCTATAAAAATGACTTATGACCGCCTAAAAGTTTTAATACTTTAATTTCGGAAACTTTTTGAAAGAAGCTTCCTAATCCCTTCCCCCTTGAGTCATCCAAAGATAGTCCAAAATAGAGCTTTTAAAATTTCAGAAACGGAAATATTTCGGGCTGGGCGGCAAAATACCCCCTCCCCCCTCTCTTTGTGGTTATTAAAGGCAGTGTAAGTTTGTGTTCAAGATTTATTATTCTATTGTAAGAGCAATTCGCCTCCTCACATCGCCAAAGACAACCCAAAGTTTTAAGACTTTAATTTCGAAAATGTTCTGAGATAGACCCCCCCCCCCCCCGAATTCCCTAACTCTTAATTCACTCAAAAATGGCCAAAATAGCTTTTCAATATTTCAGCATGGAGAAATTTTCGGGGGAGAGAGCTCCCTACCCCCCTACCCCGAAATTTCGAGCTCCTTCCCCTAAGTTCACTAAATTTGACTTAAACTTGCGGTTCCCCCGTGTTCATCATCGAAGTTTTAAGAGCTTAAGTTCTAAAATTTATTGAGAGAAAGTCTTTGAAGATTATCTAAAGCTAAGGTCTGAATGATTCAGCTTTGATTTTTTTTTTTTTTGGGAAGGGGGACTCCGAACCGCAAGATGGTCTAAAGGTTCGCTTTTACGGCTCCAGTTTCAGAATTTCGCCTAAAGAGAGCCCCCTCTCCCCCCTCTTGACATTGCCAAAGACAGCCTAAAAGTTTTAAGACTTCAATTACAAACACTTTTCGGGAGAGGGGCCCAAATTCCCTTTCTATTAAGAAATTTAAGTATAGCCTCAAATAGTTTTTAATACATCAGCTACAAAATATTTTTAGGTTAGAATACCAAAACCATCTCTCACCAATTCACCAAAGATTGCCTAAATTAGTGTTTTTAAAAAACTCCATTTTCCGATTTTTTTTAAACCTCCTCCTCTCCACTTTTACATCATTAAAGACAACCTAAACATTTTTGACTTTTAAATTTTTGACTTTTAAATTTTTAACAGTTTTCAGAGGAAAATTCCCGAACCACTCGTAGCTTCAAAAATGACTTTCAATTCAGTTTTTCGATATTTCATTATAGAGCCCTTGAGTAGCCCCTCCCCCTCTTAGATTGTCCAAAATGCAAACGTTTTAGGACCTCAGTATCGTGGGTTAATTTGCGAACTAACCCTCTTTGCAAGAACAGCGTTTTTTCGTAAATTCGTGCTGCAGTTATTTTTCTTGTTTCTTTTTTCTCCTCCCCCCCCCATATTTCCATCCTAGCGAGTGTTAGATTGAAAGACATTGGAATTTAGTGATTCCTCAAGTCTTAGATTATTTTATCAGAAACCTGTCAAAACTGCAGGAACTGTTGCCCATCAGTGTTTCCAACCAGCTTGAAATTCCCCCCCCCCCCGATTCTTTTCAAAATTCCCATTTTCATTAAAATCTTTAAAGTCCCTGATAGTTCCCATTTTGCCTAGTATGTGAACCCCTTTTCTGAGGCGTAAACATTTCATCTCGTCTGCAATTACTCTCAATCGGTGCTTCAGATGCAACTCTGAGACATTTTTTGCAAAAAAAAAAAATAAATAAATGCAAATGAAAAAAAAAAAAAAACCCGAAAGGATGATTGAAAATACAAAGAGAAAAGGCTTAATTTTCAAATAGAGACGATAAATTCGATAAATCAGGGAGAATAGTGAGCAACTCCGCGGTCTGCAATGAAATGAGTTGGAAATGAAAAGTTAAACGGCGCGAGTCTATAGCTACTCCTCCAGAAGCACTACGTTGCAAATAAAACAAGTTCATGTCGGAAAATCGAGAGAATGTCGATGTAAATTCGTGATTATGAAACGGTACAGTAATATTAAAGCATATTTTTCAAACACTCAATTTTTCTTTTTTGAGTAAAAACTGAAGGAAAGTCATCGAATTTCTTTCCGTCCCGATTTCCGTCTCGAAAATTTTGTCCAAGACGGAAATCCGTCCTGAGACGGAAGGTCTTGCACCCATGATTCTTCCAAAGCTGTAAATTGATTAACTAAAACAAAGGCATGATCTCTTCCCTTTAAGGAAAATATTTATTTCTTCTTTCTCATATTGGAATGAAAATTAATTTGTGCCTTGAGGGAAAACTTCCTTGAAAGTATTTTCTATCAATATTTACTAATCCATAATAGATTCACAATTTAATTAAACTTTAGGAGACACTGCAATCTCTGGCTAATGGAGTCTGTAAGAGTTAAAACAAGGACTGGCCCTCTTATGTAGGCTATGACACGTCTTATGAAGCATCTGGGTTGTCTGAAAGAAAGATTCTCCTTCCTCGAAACTATATAATGTACTCTGTACTAAACTCTTAAAATTAAAAAACATCACAGGCTTTTCTAAGCTTTTGTTGCATTTAATATATTGATGTGATGAGTTTGGATTTCAACTATCATAACATTGTTTGAATTAGGCAATGTAAACTATGGTTCTGCTCAGTTTTCATGCGGGCAAAAGAAAAACATTTCTCAAAAAAATTTATTGTAACAAATCTAATACTGTCGTTTGGTATTCGACATATTTTTGAAACTTGAATATACTATGATAAGCACTAAAGAAATAAAAACTTGTAAAGAAAAATATATAGTGTAACAAAATTTAATTTTAAACCTTTTGGGTAGAGCTCTAGAAAAAGATCTTTCAACATACACATGAGCATAAAATTTAAACAATCATTTTAACAACATTAATAGTGCAAATTAATTTCAACATGAGTATCTTTAATTTAACAAAATGTTATTTAAAAAATATAAATAAGTACAGGACAACAACTTATTACTTTCTTCTGAAAAATGCAAGTGAAGCATTTCATCACTAACTTCATCCATAAAAGAATTTCATCTGCTATCAAACACTATAAATAGAAGATTCTAAAAAATCCAGATAATAAGAACTTGATATCTAAAAGAATCGTCTTATTGTTCTTTAATATGGTCTCCAAAAGGGAAAGTGTTTATGGTAGCAAAAGTTCTCAATGGAAGAACATGGCAAGGAATATAAGTGAAGAGATGTGCTGGGAAGGCCGGAATCAAAATTACAAATTTACATCATTTACAAAATTCATAATTTACATTATGAATAAATTGTGGCACTCATAAGCATTATAATACAGCTGACTTAGTGACTGGATGATGATCAGAATTTATAAAATTCTATGCAACTTGTTAGAAGGTGTGAGCATTGCGACAGACTCCACAACCTAAGGCAAATTCTTCACCTGTTGATGGATGTTTCACATGAAGTGGACATTCATCACCTTCCAACTGTTTGGCTTTTGGACCTATTCAAAATGACAAATTTCATTTACTTTCATAAAATATAATGGGTGCTTTTCACAGATTTAAATATTTTTAATACTTCACAATCTCTATGTCTCGAGGGGGGGGGGTCTTATGTTTTACTAATAGCATTTAACACAAGTAAAACGGCTCTACGTAATAATTAAAATTTGCCAAAATTGTCTAGTTCTTTACCATCAACAATAATACAAGTAAAACAGTTTTGTGGTTGCAGAACAAAATAATATCTATCTATCTATCTATATTAAGGTGGTCTTTATTTTTAAAGTTGCAGATATTTTACGCGACGCCCCCTCAATTTGTTCCATTATACAAATAAATGATCCCTGCAAAATTTTAAGTCAATCCATTAGGGCTCGACCGATGGCATTTTTTGGCCGATGGGCCGATGCCGATTGTTCAAAGATGGCCGATTGTTTTCCTCCAAATGGCCGATTGGCGATGGCTAAAAAAAAAAAAAAATCCAACAGAAATAAATTGCTAAGATTGTCAGGGATTTAAAGGATCATTGATTCATTTCACTTTACTTCCTTTCTACGAATAAGGAATTGTAATCACAAAAAAAAATCAGTGTTTCGACCTAAATTTCTATTTTACGATCACCCAATTTAACTTCACATGTTTTTTTGGCGCATCTGTACATGCATATGTACCTAAGAACATATAGATGACCGAAATATCCCTTTTGAACGCCTCCTTAGTTAATTATCGCAAATTCTTTTGTGATGTCTTCATGCGCGTAAACTTGCATCACTAAAAAATTTATGAAATAGTAAGTTGAAAACTCCTACGCATGTAGTATGATCTAAAAGTTCCAGGACAAGTTGTATAAAACCTTACCCTGAATAGTTCACATTACCGAAGTACATCTATCTACAAAATAGTCACCTTCAACGACTATGCACTTCTGCCAACTTCGTATAGCTTTTAGAAGGAATCCTGGAAGACATTTATCGCAACCTCCTGTACGGCGTCTTGCGCTGCTGCTTTAACTTCATCGTGGGGAAGACGGCGACTTTCATGTTGAGGATGCATGGTTCGATTGGTCAATACTCTGATATAACAAACAAATAACATAACGTTTCGTCGGACTTGGCTCTGTGTGACTTTTACCTGTTCCCAGCAAAAAAAAAAAAACATTTGTATGGACGCCGCTTTCTTCCGTCAGGAGAATATAAAGCTGCATTACAGAAGGGAGCGAAAAATGGCTTCCAGGAGCGCTTCCAAAAGTTATATGAACACTGGCAGAAGTACATATAGTACCTCAAGGTGACCTTTTGAAGGTGGATGTGCTTCGGTAATGTGAACTCTTCTGGGTAAGGTTTTATAACAGCTTGTCCTCCGAACTTTTGGATCGAACTACGTACAATCTGTATAGGGTGTAGTTATGCTTCTCTTTTCTTGACTGCTGTATGATGGAAGACAAAGAACAACAGCCAAAAAAAAAAAAAAGGGGGGGGGGAGAAAAGCAAAGAGACTGTTTAATAACCAAGTGTTTTTTTTTTTTTTTTATTTGAACATATAACTAAGATTTCAGTAATATGGTAATAATGTACAGATTTAAGTACACTAAACATAGTTAAAAAACATTATATTATGTTGTTTAATCATTAAAAAAAATTAAGAATAAGGCTATGAAAACGTTAACAAATTACGCAATTAAAGTAGAAAGATTGCATTTAGACATTTTTTAGTCATCAAATTAAACAAAAAAGGTAACAGTTAAATTACAATATTAAATCATAAGAGGAATATTTTAATACTTATTTAAAATTTATGAATAGAAAAGTTTACATTTTTCATAAAAGCTATAACAGTGACATAAATTTTGCGGGAAAAAGAAATAGCCATGAAAAGAGCAAGGTTCTTAAAACGCAGCTACTATAAACAAACTCAATATTTACACCAAGTTAATAACTGAATACATATACAACTTGATCTTATGTTTGCACACCTAATATTGAATAATTTGATTGTTTAATCTTTTATGAAGCTTTACAAACAAGTTCAAATTAAATTTTTCAATTTAACAATAATTTTCTGAAATTTGAAAAATTGCATAATAGAAAATCCTTGAAACTTTTCTATAAAAAACGAAAATAACTTATTCATTGATTTTATATAAATACATAAAATTAGTTACTTACAACACACAAAATATTAATCGCTATTAATGATGCAAAAAAGATGGCTCATTACAAAATATAGGTGAAATAAGTATAAGAAATACGCAAAATGACATTTCTTGATCAAAATAAATAATCACTAAATTTTTACGAAATGCTTGAAATGACGAGGGTGGGTTAGGGGGATCACCCTCTGATTTTGGATTAATTTCCAACATTAAACTTCGACCCCAACTTTGGCTTCATTTTTTTAGTACAGAACCGCTACCACCAACGCCTCGGAAGGGTTTCTGAATCTACTTCAGCACTTCCGAAGAAAAAATTCCAAAATCCCTTCGATTTCCGAATTATGTCACCATTTAAAACGTCTTTAATCAATTTCTTACATAAATGCTCTAAATTCTTCCTAAACGATAGATAAAGCATGAAAAAATTTTTTCCTAATTTTATGAATGGTGTTAGTTTAAAACAACTCAGAAGTACAACTAGAGTTGAATTTCAGAAATTGAGGGAGTGGGAGGAGGGGCACGCAATTGTTCTCGGAAATATAAAAAACAGTCGCAAAAAATAGAGTTCAAAATAATCATAAACATTGAGCACTAAAACCCTTTTAAAACTTGCACCCGAGTTTGTTTTGACGTGTATGGCAGATTTAAAATATAGCAAATGTTGCAAATGTGCGAGAGGGCCCATAACCATAGCGGCACCGTGGGAGTTACAAAAATGCTTATGATAAATGTTTTACAACTTCTGTGATAGAGAAATAGGGCCCCAAAATGTATTTCGACAGGCCGCAAACTTGTAGCTCCACCGAAGCGAGAGAAAAGACTGCATTACTGTGATTCATATTACAAATATCGAAAAATTAAAAATTACCGTCAGTTCAACGGAAATCTAACAAAATGAAACAAAACCAGTTTCGCCATCTCGTATTTGTTTCCATGGTCTCCAATTCGGCAATATATCACCACATCATCGTCAGTTTGAGACGCTATATTAGTTTTGCATTGAAATAAGTAATTAATAGCCACAAAAAACTGTGTTAACAGGCTTTTTAGAACACCCGATCGAAAACAAAAAGGGAAGTGTACAACTGGAATGTACGCACACGCCACATGCGAAAATTTAGCCCTCTACAGCTTACCATTTTTAAATTATGACTTATGAGAGATACATACGTACATCCAGCCGCAAGAAACAACGCAATAATTAACTTGTTTGGTACTGGTACCTAAATGCAGTATTAAAAACTCTTTTTGGAGTGACTAAAATAGAAATTCATACTGAAATTTAAGTAAACAATTTTAAATAAAAACAATAACTTCCTTTATTTTGTATTAATAAGTAAAACAACAAAGGTCCTTTCTTTTCAAAAACATCGGCCAATTCCATCGGCTTTTCAGTGTCTTTTGAGGCCGATGGGCCGATGTTTCCTTAGTTAGCATCGGCCGCGGAAGCCAATGGTTAAATTGTTGAACCAACGGCGCCGATGCATCGACCAGGACGATGCATCGGTCGAGTCCTACAATCCATGAATATTAACACGTGCCCCTAGGGCCCCCTTCTTTGATTTTCTAAGAAAAAATTCCGGATTTTCTCATTTTTATGTAAAAATAATTCTAACGTTTTATATTTAAAGTAATTTTGAACCTCAATAGATGCTGCTACTTCCAGACCAACCATTCTCTCACCTTCATTCTGTAAAATTTAACATGTTACAGAGGGTACATCTACACCAATGGCCTTGGGACAAGCATACCGCTCTTCTGCGCTTGTTCCAACCAAGCAGCAGGGGAACGTTTCTTCCCAACAAGATGGAGACAAGGGATTCTATAGGCCATTAATGAATGATCTTTGACAGGAACAAATTGCCTCCTCCAGGCTTTGGGGGTTTTGATTTACAAAATTCCCTCGGTTTGTAATAAGTGTGGCAAATAGAGTCGCAAGGTTTCAATGCTATAAATATAAGTAATTGCAATTATATATTAATTCGCTGTTCTTTAGTTAGAAACATACCTAAAAGCTTATACAATTTTTAAATTTTAAAATATGAATTTCGAAAAATCCTCGATTACTCCTAACATAAAAATATACTGTATTTTCCATAGCTAAAATATAAATTTCAAAAAAATATCGAGATCAGAACAATGTAGAAATCTATACTTTAAATTAATTTTCTTCAGCTTCAGTACACAGTACTTTATTACCATCAAATTCTTGCGATTCACCAAATTTAGAAACCGAAATGGATATTTATCCTAAACTGTTGAACTTTTGTTTTCTACAGCTGGTTTACCTCAATGCAAAAAAGCTTGACAACTATTGATATCTGCTCGCCTTTTATCACTGTTAGACAAATGCCATATTATTAGGGATAAAGATGTTGTTCATTTATTTACAGCCTATATAGATGCAGTAAATTTGAATCCAAATGACCTAGTGATCAGTGGTACATTCCTTAAGAGAGCAAGAGAAAATCTTCGAAAGGTAAAATTAAATATCATGAATTTAAATTTAGATTTTGTAGTTATTCACTGGGATACAAAGCTACATCCAGATGTAACTGGAAAAAGAACACCAACAGGATTACCGTGATAGATTCAGGTCCTAATATTGAACAGCTACACGGAATTCCTTAGATATTTCTTCAGTTGCTTATGATATCTTAGATAATAGCTCTTTATTACTAACTGTTCTAGCTGTAGTGTTTGATACAACAACTTGCAATACCAATGAATTGTGCATGCATTTTTTTAGAGCAAAAACTGAATGGTGATATATTACATTAGGACTGCCATCATCATGTACTTGAAATCGTACTGCAGAGTGTGTCCTTAAAGAAGTTCTTGCTTTTCTTAGTTCTAGATCAGATATTCAATTATTTAAGCAGTTCAAAATTTTGTAGAAAGATCTCCATCATTCAGAACTTATAACATTTCAATCAAGTACACATACCACTTAAATTTTTAAAGACGAAGTTGATGACATATTATTTATTGTTCGTAAAAAGCGGAATTGAGAAAGATTACAGATAATTCTCATAACTTATAATAATATTTCCTGGTGAATTTCCTCCTACAGGGATATGGTTTCGGCAATCTGGAGCTTATCCCTGAGCCTCATAAGTGGCAAAAGGAATTTTTGTTTGAAAATTTTTATATTTAGGAAACAATTTAAACTGACCTTACATGAAAAGAAAGCCCTTCAATGCTGTTTTACAATTAAATGCTGTATGAAGATATGGTTTTTCGCAGTAACCCAATCTAGGCTCCTTTGAATAGTATAATATGTCTGAAAAACTAGCAGCGTACAAAATGACGACAAACATGCAGCAGAAGCAGTGATTGGAAAATTTATAAATCACTTATGGTATTTAGTAGATAAACTAGTAGCTTTGTCCGTATTGGATGAAGGAATTAACTTTGAAGATAAGAAAACACTAGTCTGAAAATGCTTGTGATAAGGAAGACGTGTCTGATGACTGTTCAAGAAATTTCAGATAACTGTAGATGATTTGGAATAGTTTCTTGGTAAAGATTTTCCTCTTCATAGAATCAATTACGAGTCAATAAAACTGTTTGATAAGTTACAAATACTAAAAGATTTTTTCTATTTGATCCTGCTTCACGGCAAAATGAAGGAAACTCTTTAAAGGGAAGAAAGATTGTTAAAATACTGAAAACTATGAATGATACAACTGAAAGAGGAGCACAATTAATCGAAGAATTTCGCAACTAAATTACCAAATATGAGTCACAAGAACAATTTATTTTACAGACCGTCCAAGACTAAAGGAAAAAAATACACACTATCGAGATACATTGAGAAAAGCGTACGATTAAGGAAAGTTTCTAAAGCATTATTTCATTCTTATTCAACGTAAAATCTTTCGAAGATCTAAAGTAATTATAAAGATTAATTTTAGTACTACCTCACTGTAAAAATATTTTGCAAACATATGAGAAACAATGTACTGAGTCTGAAGTAAAACAGGGTTCATACTCAATTTGGATAAAAAAATTCCATGACTTTTCCAAGACTTTTTCATGACTTCATAACTTTTTTCATGACCTTGTTACACGAATAGAATATTACTATTTAATGTCAAACTTGCCCATTTTTTTTTGGAAATGGGCATTAGAAAAACTTTCACATGAGTGCCATTACCTCATTGGAGCACTTACTTGTGACTGAAAAAATATCAATGCATACTACTGAACGTAATAAATTATTCTTATTTGTCTTCAGCACATAAATTCAAGTAAAATAAAAATATAGAATGCAATACACTGATGTTTAAATGTCTAATAAATATTTAATAAATAGTGCAGAATAGTAATGATTGGGATAAAATTGAATAAATATAAAATAATAAATTTACTTCATAAAAACATTGCTCTATGATGTCAATAGTGCATCTAATCACTCATGTAACTGGACAGCATATTCGTTCATTAAAGTAAAGCCACTTTTTACAGTAAATTCTTTTTTCCAAATCAGATATTTCAGCTGGCTTAAAGGATCAGTTTTGCAAGCTATATGTTGGGCATTACTGTTTTAGAGTATTAGAATTTCCCTATTTCTATGTTCTATTGCCTGACTAAAGTCTTCATTTTAAAGCCTTCAACATATCAAGATAAACTCTGATAAATTTAATAATGAACTTTTTACAAGTAGTTGAAACAAACTCAGATGCAATTGAATTACACTTTTTGAGGGGGCATGGCAAAATAAAGAAAGTGCGAGTCGCCTACTACAGAATATAAAATATAAGAAGTACTGAAAATAATGGTGGGTTCAAAATTAGTAATGCCTCAAGAGTAAAATCACATCACAAAAAAAAAGTGAGCAGCTGTTACATAAGCGGATGAAATTGGATTCCAAAACTCGGATTAGTTTTTGAGATCGTTCAATTTATATGCAAAAATCACTAAATCACACAATATTTCTACCGCTCTCTTAGCAATTGTTGCTTTCTTACTGCCCAAGACATTTTTCCATGACTTAAAATAAATTTCCATGACTTTTTTGAAAATATTAATTTTCCATGACTTTTCCAGGTCTGAAATTTGTTTATTTTTTTTCCATGACTTTCCAGGATTTCCATAACCCGTACGAACCCTGGTAAAAACTCGAAGATTTGTGGGAAATTTATCAAAAGTGTTAAACTTCAACGGCCTAGGGGCACGTGTTATTATTGACCGATCGAGTTCAAATTTTGCACACGTTACTTTTTATTATAGTGTCACAAAACTAGGGGGCGTCGCTTGTTGAATTCCGAAAAAAAAATTTTCACATATAAATAAGGACCACCCTAATATATACATATATATAAAATATCCAATTCCCCATCAACAGTGTTAAGGAATTCTCAATGATCCTATCTTGTCAGAGAACAATTGCTTCTATTTGAATGGCGGTAGGATTTATCAGTATGATCTTTAAAAATAGTTTCTGAAAAGCAAGTATCGCCAAAACCTGCAAATGTAAATTAAGGGAAAGAATAATGTGAGCATGGTAATCCGTCATTGCATTTAGTTAATCAATAATTGATGAATTTTAATACTTTTTAGTAGGAATGCATTGAAAATTCAATTAGTAGGTATTTGGTATTAAGCTGTCTATTAGGCAGACAAATCGAATATTTTGGTTGGACCAAATACTTTAATATTTGGCAACCGAATAGTAAACAAATTTTACTATTTGACAATTGGTAAACAAAGACATACTTTTGATACAATAAATGGAATTTACAGTTAACTATCATAGTACAAAAGTACTTCAAAATGATAAATATTATCACATTCAAAATAATTTTAATGCAAGAAAAAACACTCAGATATGTCAAATTTCAATTTTGTTGCTTTTCAATTTTTCTTAAACCTTATGACACATTACGTTAATCTTATTATATTGCTAACTCATATGTAACAGTAAATAAGGGGGAAAAATCTCCCAATATTAAGTGTTCATAAATATGTAAAGCCAACTAACAGCTTTTTTTTTATAAAATATGAAGCTTAAAGGGGAAAAAAGGTTATAATTTCACAAGTATTTAAAAAGGCAATTAGCCATTTACTATACAGTTGAGTCCCGGATATACACCATAAATGGGCCATCAGAAGGGTGGATAATCTAAATTGGAAAATAGTATATTAATGGAACAAATAAAAAATACCAAAATAAAATTACGAATCAATTTACTGCCAATGATTTGCTAAATGGGAGAGTTCAGGATAAGTGGTAAAAACTGGTGATTTTCATCTGCCTCCCTGATACGTCTCGCTTCTTTGCTGCCAAGTTTTGCCATTGCTAAAGTATCATAATGTCTACAACCCTGACTTCTTCTTGCTGCTAACCCCTGCTTTGTGAACTACTTTCTGAAGTTCTTCAACATCTTCAGCATCATTGCTATTAACAGGTGTGACAACTTTTGGGCGAGTTATTTTCGTACTGGTCATCTCCTGAAAACCAAATTCCTGCTTCAATCAAAGATGCATCTTCACAGCCCTGAATTTGTTGCACTAAAGGTGAACTATTTTCCCGTTTTTCATCCGGCTTACCCGTTCTAGTCCAACAGCTTATTATATGACTTCAAAATTGTTTGTGCCACGATTTGGTATTGTTCCAGGCATTTAGGATCCAGCAGCAAACATCTTTCAGATTTGTGGTTTTTGACTTCTAAATCAAGACTTGGTTATATTCGAATTTTTTTCTTTCCAACGAGCATTGTTGCATTAACCAATTAATTTAACAAAAAATGTGAGTGGCACTGAAACGGCAGACAACACGGAATGGCGGATAACCGGGACTCTGTTGTAAAAATTTGTTTCTGCTTTTAGAATAATTAATTTTATTTTTATTCATTTTAAATTAATAATTATACTTAATGCATATAAATTTAGCATGTTATATAAAAGCACATTTACATCACAAGAGATATAAATTTGGCTAATAACATTTTCTATTTCAAAATAGCAAAGAATAAAAATAACTATTGGTTCATCCCAACTTTTTAGTAAGTGTTTTTAATTTTCTACCAAATGACCGTACCTGCAGGGCAATGAGGAAGTTCTGCTTTAGGAATATTTGTAACCCGTTGAAAATCATCATGGCAAGCATTGCAGAAATGTGTGGTCCCAAAGCAAAAAAACACTGCTACAGAACAGCAGTACCTGCATTTGTACTCCAGGAAGTCTGTGCCATGTTTAGGACACATCTAATAAAGAAAATTACAGCACAGATTAACATAAAATAAAATAGGGAAAACATCACAAATATGCTTATAGAGCTTGAAAGGAAACTAACGCACACATATGCATTAAAAAAAAAAGTTTTGAAGTTCCAATCAAATTTTCGTAAAATGCCTATTAGAAATGTTTGATGATGGTATTACTATTGTGGTCTTAAGTCCATTAAAGTACTACCACAAATGCTAAGTATTATTCTTCATTTGAATGTTCAAAAAGCCCATTATTATTATGAAAAATTATAGATAAAAGTTTTTTTTATTATTATTTTTTTTAATTGAACACATCATTTCATTTGACATTTAATTCTTACTCCCATACAAAAAAAAAAAAAAAAGAATAATAACATGAAATCAAGTCTTAAATATGAGGTTAATGTATTTATTTAATGATGTATTTACTTTTCATCTTTTTAAAAGAAAAAAAAATCAAATATTTCAAAAATTCTTGAATTTATTATAACAAGAATTTTAACAACAAAAAGACATTTAAATTATTTATAATAATTTCATAAAATACAAGTTGATTTTAATTCAGAAAAATAATAACCTGAAACATAATTTCAAATCTAAATCGGTCATTCTCACAATTAAAAAAAAGTTTGACAGAAAAAGTTTGAATCCCTTACGAAGCAAAATAAGGAAAACAGGACAAGAGGTAATTTTTTTAAGCTATTTAAATCTCAGGCTAACCTGGAAACTAGGAAAAATTAACTACTTTTCTGAGCACTTGGAACAGCTTATCGGAAGAAGCTGCAAAGAGGAAGAGAGTACATAGCTTTAAGAGGGCCACTGATCTTCATTGGGGACTAATGAACTGAGTAAGACTTGTCTAGCTGGTCGCAGAGCCTGTTGTTGGTCGTCACATTTGTATTTGCATGTATTTGAAATTACCTGTGCCCTTGAGACATCTGAACAAGCGCCACACACAAGCTCTGTAGGGTCATAGTCATCACCAGCGCCTGCTTCTGCATCACATCTAGCTTCTCCACCATAATATGCCTATAAAAAGTTTTTTTAAAAGAAAAATTATAAAACTTAATAGAAAAACTTTTGCTCTGCATGATAAGATTTTTATACATAATCTTATCATGCAAAGCACATTCATTACTTGTTTTAAAAAGTAATAAAAATATTGATGTGAGAAACACGCTACTTTAGGAAAATGTTGTTTTAATTCATCAGTTCTGCTTTATCTTCAAAAACATACTTACAAATAACAATTAGTGAGTTATCCTACAAAAGAAACAGTAACCTTACTTGCGATACAAGACAGAAAAATTAATAAGTTTGTAAAGTGTTTTTAGTGTTTAATAAAGTTATTCTGTATTTTGGTTAATAAATCAAGCCTCTTTAATGCACTTATTATTTCCAAAAGATGCATATTACTTGAACTTTATAAAAATAACTTAGCAATTCTGAAGAAGCTCGTATAAAAAAGAATGAGGCGGTAATGAGTAAAAGGCCTTTAATCTTTATTAGGGACTAATAAACTATTTAGGACTAGCCTAGCTGAGCCCACAGCATGTTGCTGGTCATCACATTTATTTTTGTATTTGAATGAATAGTTCCTATTTCTTATCCAAGGACCCTCGTTGAACTGCTAACTGTTAAATGTGGGCAGAGCTGTAACATTTTAACTAAGAAAACTATGACTTGCACTAGCAATACTCAGAGTATTATTTCTTCACCTTCTTGACCACATCAATGTATAAAAGTCAAATAACCGTAAGTTACTTAGCGTTATTTATCTACTATTAGTAAGGTGGGGGAAGGATTCAAAATAATAACAACTTGAATTTTGATTTCTTGAATACAGCTTATACTTTTCGCAATCACAAATTGTGATGGGATTCTCCTGTTGGATTTCTTGAAAAACAGAAAATTATTATCTCTTTTAATTGACTTTTACCAAAATATCCTATATACTTTTTTGAAACACTTCTTTACAATTTGGAGCATCAATATTATAGGGCTAGAAGTAGCAAAATAAAAATTTTAAGACATTTAAAAAAAAAATTACTCTATGTAACCTTAAAAGATTTTTTTTTTTTAAATCAACATAATAAAGCTTGAAATTGTGAAGTAAAATGATGTATTTATTGAACATAGGGTAAGTGCTCCAGTAGTCTGCCAGGCTCCAGTAGTCGGCCAGAAGGACATAAAACTGCATATAAATAAAATGTGTATAACTCAAAATCAGATATGATGCATTCCCACATTCTTTCACCTGTCCCCAACTATCATCCAACAACAGTGAAGATGTAAGTACGTTTTATTAAGTGGTAATAAGCCATTTTGTTTTAAATGGTGTGACCATCATCCTAGTTTGCGATTCTGCTTATTTTTTTCTTAAGAGAAGACACTTCCTCTTTAAATGTTAAGTACCCTTTTTCTTTTCGTTCTGATGCAAATTTGCTTTTACTTATGTTTTAATGGATAGTATAACATTACGTTTCAATTGTAAAATAAACTCCTTCTTTGAATCAATTATTTTTAGAGGGATGGCCGACCACTGGGTACTGAATTCTTATGCATTTCCAATAGTCGGCCATGGCAGATTGACCACTGGTTCTATACTGTTTTGTTGATCTACACAGTAGTCAAATGCATACCTAATATGGATTTCCTAATGTTCATCAAATACTAATTGAAATAAAATATTGACACAGCGGCAATTAATCTGTTTTGAGAAGAAATTATCTTTCTAACGTTATTTCTTCTAAAGAAAACGTTTAAACTTTCTGCCTAAACTTTTTTATAGAAAAGGGGGTTATTTTGTCATTTTATTGCCTCTATCGTTGATTTTAATTTAGAATTCTTGAAAACTAGTGTTGTAAATTTAATCCATCGTTGCGTTTAGAATAAATGTTTTATTACTTTTAACATGTTATTACCAAATGGAGATTTATGGTCTTTCTTATCAAACCATCTTATGTCTATGGTTTGATTTTACTAAGGCTAATTATTTTAAATGTTGGTAACATTTTTTACCACTGCTTCCATAACCAAATATTTATTTCCTTGGGTTTTCTTCTTTAGGAAATCAAAATTTATTTCTTGTTTAAAATAATGCTGACTTAGCTTCAAAATTGCATTACGTAGCTACTAATTCCATTTTAGTTTATTCATCGTTCACTAATATTCTTGTTGAAGGATGCATGATTATCTTCATGACACCCCAAATGTCTGAATTTTCAATTTACCTACATACAGGCCCATCACTTGGGCAATCAATAGGGGGGGGGGCAATTGATCTCTCTGGATTTTCGCAACAGAATGCAATTATGCATTTTTGCCTATATTTTGATGCTTTTTTTCTTCAAAATGAACTGAATTCATATCCTTTGCCCCCCCCCCCCGCCGAAAAACTTTGAAAGCGCGGACGAGCCTAGATAATTCATCTTACTGCAGTTCATTCGCAACGAAGTACCATTGTTTTTTATGATAAATTTTGTTTTAGACGTGACCTTGATTGCTAATCTTTTAAGTAAAAGGATTTTTACTTTTATTGTTTTGAGGTGAAATTATTTCCAAAACTACAATTTTAATTTTATGTTCCATAGGTTGAAGTTTTGTTGTAATGAACATAGACTAGTCAAATGTCAATCATATTAATCAATAATTCGCTCTTTATGGGTCATGTGAATTCTATCAACTCTTTCGTTCTCTATCAAGTCTTAATGTTAACATAAACAATTAACACTGAAACCTTTTTGTGCCAGGATGGGGGGGGGGGAGGGGGAGTCCAAATTCTCATGTTTTGGAAGTTTTCAAAATGCCTCCCCCCCCCAAAAAAAATCCAGCTTAACCCGAGTCCTTTCTATTTATCAAATTTCTTCTTTCGCAGCATATATCATTTTAGTTAATGACGTAGAACAGGGGTTCTCAAACTTACAGAATTTGCAGACTCTTTGAAGACTGACATCAGGTCACTCCCCCCCCCTCTCCCTCCGTACATGCTTAATACAAGCAATCTAATTGGAAATTGGAGCTGATATGAATAGCTGAAAACAATTAAATAAGGAAAAATCTAGATAGCTTCACACACGAAATATAACTCAGCTGTTCAAAGCTTTTTTTTGAACAGCTCATTACTAGAACATATGAAATCCAAGATGAAAAAAGTAAATACAATTTTTTGAGGTAATTTAGGATTCAAGTGAGGTTGGCATACACATTAGTCACTTTCACAACATTAATGAGGGGGTTTATTTTATTTTATATGATATATCCTAATGCCCTCCCCTCCCCACCTTGATATTCTTTTACCCCCCCCCCCCCATAGGTTGAGAACCACTAATGTAGAAGATAAATTATGAAAATTTTTTGCATGAGATGCATATTCAATCTGATTGCATTTTAGAAGATAAAACATTATGAAGACATCCAGAACGCAAAACTCTTTCATAATCAATGGAATAATTAATTTTATAAGTATACTGCTGTGCTGTAAGTTTCGCATTCAGTTTTGTTCAAATTTATTCACTTATACCTCATAAGAGTAACGAAAATGAAACGGCCAACTGCTGGCTCATGCATGGCCGAGCACTGGGTTTCTATGACCGACTTCTAAAGCATTTTTTTTATTCCAGAAACAAGTTTGTGGATCATTATCAAAAAGGTACAGCCTAAAGGTTTACATTGTTTTTGTTGTTGTATTGATAGCTGAAATTTATAGGTTAACAAAACTCAACAACTAATCTCTTAAATGGGTGCCTACTGGAGCATTTACCTTATATTTTTTTTATGTTATTCAATCATATTTTTAAAACGGTTTATTTATTTATTTTTTTATCAGGGCTAGATTAAGCTTGTTGAAAATTATGCAGAAACAGTTTTCTTTTCGGGGTGGGGGGGGATTTCATTGTTGGGGCTTGAAGTTTACAGATCCAGGCCTGACTGGTAGAAATCAATTGCAAAACAGAAGATTTCTTAAAAAGCAGGAGTTTTTCGTTCAAATCAGGAGGGCCAAAAAATGTCGCATTGGTATTATTTACTTACATTTTTGGCTAAAAACTACAAAATGATGTGAAAACATTTGCGTTTCTTTTTTCTACTGCTTCTGAATTATTTCCACTTCTTTCTCTTTCACTTTTTCTTAAGTTTGGACACTTTTAACTCTCTCTTGGTCTTTTGAGCTTCTTTTGCTGCCTGAAGGTCATTTTTTCCCAGACCTTTTTTTAGTTTTTAAGAAGCTTCAGCAAACAGTTCTTATCTTGCTGCTTTGGTTTAAAGATGATCCTTTTTTTTCATTCAGAGCTTCAGTTTCACTTTCAATAGATGATTTAATTTTTTCCATTTCCTTCATAATCCTCTTTTTTGCTCTTGTTTTTCCTTCTACATCAATTTCAATTCCAATTATGTTGTAAGCAGAAATGAACTTCGCAGCTGAACTTAGTGAAACGCTCTGCAGTAAGAAACACAATAGAAAACAAAATGGCATTTAGGCGTGACTTGCTGTAAAAGTGGAAGGTCGAAAGGGGATAGGATGACTGATCTGGGGCTGTCTTAAGGTGCAATCGTAAGCGACAAAAAAAAAAAAAAAAATCTCTGATATTTTCCACAAAATAAAACTTTTGTGACCCTGAGAATTCCCCGATTTCCCAGTGGCATAGCTATTTTTCTTAAACAACACCAAGGTGAGGGGGGGGGGCACATTTAATACTACTTTTAAAATTATTTTCATTGTTAAAGCTATTTTTCAGATAGTTTTCAAGAATTAAATTATCAAAAAAAAAAAAAAGATTTTCCTAAAGCAAATTTGAAGAAAAGTGAGAAAGGTGACAAAAATTGCAAAAGGTGATTAAAAGTAACCAAAATTTCAAAAGGTGACTAAAAGTGAGAAAGGTGACTGACTCCTCAGTCTGAATCTCTGAACATCAACTACGATCAAGAGAAAACAATAAGCAATCGTGATTGAAAAGAAAACACTGAGAAGAATTGGTGAAGCTGCAAAGACATCTTGAGCACTACAGTAAAATACAGGGTGAGTCAAAATGAATATAGCGATCACAAATGGCTATAACTATTTAATGAAAAAAATATCGATAAGACTTACACAGAATGTAAACAAACAGATAATAACAGAATGACAACTGTTAAATTCCAACATGCAGAATGCTTTCTGCACGGGACTAGCCATTTCCATGAGTCAGACGAGGCACTGAACAGGTTTCTTGTCGTTGCAAAATTTGAATAGGTGGATGTGCAGACTTCCACTTCGCCGCACCTGCACTTTACACCGCAAAATTTTTTTGAAGTTTTGTCTACATTCTGTGTAAATCTTATCAATATTTTTAAAAATTAAATAGTTATAGCCGTTTGTAATCGTTATATTCATTTTGACTCACCCTGTATATTATTTGATGCACAATACTAAATACATTAGTTCTTCATAGTTCGAATGCACAGTTCGAAAGAATCAAAAAATAACTTTTTACTAAGATAAATCAAATGCAAAGCAAATTAATATAAAGATAAAAGAATACTTGTTTTTTACTAGTAAATTTGATGTTCAAATAAATTTCTTTTTAAGAAACTATTTATAGTACAGCTATCATAGTTGGTAAGAAAAAAACTTTCTTGTTCACATAATGATTACCTTTTTACATTTATAGCAAACATAATATGCATAGCGATCCATAGCAAAGCCAGCGGGATCCTTATAAAATCTAGTGCCGGGGGTTGTGATTGCTTCTGCTTTGTGCAAACCTTCATACTCAAGTCTCATCAGGGCTTTTCGTTTGACATCTTCAAATAAGTTTCTTGCTGGATCAAGTAAATCTTTCAAAACAGAATGATCCATAGGTGCCTGGAAAACAGAAAGATAAAAAAATTTTCATTTTGATATTTTTGGAGAAGTAAAAAGTTGTGTATGCACACTTCCTATTGTAAAATATCATTTACACAATTATCAACTAATCCTTCAGTCAATAACAAATTATAATTTCTTGCCAAATAAGAAAAAAAGTTGTTTAAATTGCTACTGTTACATTGTCACCTGTTGCAACAGACATACATTATACAGCCATTTAGCAGGGATCTGGAAGGATAGCAATGATCTTAATATAGTGAATGGATTAAAAAATAACTTCATTCCTTCTGCTGTTAATAAAACTCATAGCAATTACCTCATTTTTTGTAGACATGCTAATATAATCAA
This sequence comes from Uloborus diversus, assembly GCF_026930045.1. NCBI lineage: Eukaryota > Metazoa > Arthropoda > Arachnida > Araneae > Uloboridae > Uloborus > Uloborus diversus. The sequence continues at coordinate 152,648,186 of NC_072731.1, read as the reverse complement.
GAATGAACTTAAGAATATAACACAACAAACAAAGTTTCCAACTCAAATGAAGATACTAATAGTTAAAAAGTTCCTACAACAATGTTGTGTAATAAGTTAATTTCCTTTTCTTCGCTACATCATAAGGCTTTGGCGTTATCCTCATAAGCTCCCTAGCAGCCACATACAGTTTGGCCAGGGAAAAGCAGTCTGGAATAAAAATCTTCAAACTAGGAAGCGCAGAGTACCTCATCAAGTATAAAAAGTTCATTACTTCATCTTATAAGCAAAGAACAGTTATTATTACTTACTACTCTGATATGGTGTAGATGTGCATATAGAAAGTCATGACTAAGCTTGTGAAATTTTTAGACTAATGACAAGTTCATTAAAACAGGAGAAAGGAGCAAGTTCCCCCATATTTTTTTCATTCGAAACGGCTATGTAATGTTGTTGCTTTACTTCAATAAAATTAGCTAGTGAATTCAATTATGTTTATCAGCTTAAATCTAACTGCAACCAGTAATATAGCAGTTATATATGTATAAGTTAAAAAGACAATAGAACAAATTACAAGAATTTCAGACAAACCTGACAAATGGGACACAAGGAGAAGCGAAATGTGATACGAGGACCAGACCATTTTTTTGTCAATACAGCACGGCAACAATGGAGATGAAATAAATGGCCACAGGATAACTGTCAATAAAAAATGATGTATTAAATTAGTTAAGTACACAGGAAACAAAATAATCACTTTTTCTGCTCAGAAGTTTCAAGATTTTAGAAGTTTCAACTGTTTTAGCAGTATGTTCAGATATTTTCAGGAGAATTATTGTTTCTGGTAGTTTTCAACTTTCAAAATAAGAAAAATGGAGAATGAAAGAAAAACAGCCCAATCATTTTAGTCACATTGCTTTAGTTCCTTGCACTGAAGAAGATTGTAAATTTGAAATACTTTTATAAATGCTTCTCCAAAATGTTTAGTTGAATAAATAAATTTATTTATTCATTTATTGCTTTTAGGCAAAATAATTAGTAATGATCTTTATTGTTGACAACTCAAAAGCTACATCGAAGAATTTGACTACTTAAAACTTAATGTGAATTTCCATTATTTAATTTACACACTGCCAGAACTAAATTACCCTATTTTCGGGAGTAAGCCAGGGTGGCGACAGGAACGACGAAAAAAAGTTCCCTGACTTTTCCCTGATTAAGTTCATTGAATTTCCCTGATTTACACGTTACCATGGATAATGGTTTTCTTCCTTTACCCTACCCGAAAACCATTGCATATTAAATAAAATGCAGTGTTTAAAACGTTTTAAGCTGTTAATTAAAAACATATTTTGAAAAAAAGCTTTTTTTTTAGCAAAAATTGTACTACGAAGAAATTTTATAAGAAATCTGAAACAAATACTCTTTACTTCCAGTAACCTGTTAACATAAGAATTCTAAGAAATTATTAAAACCACTCTTAAAGACATATCTAATTATGATAAAACTTAAAAAAATTATTTGGATATAATTTTTAACTGAATTTTCAAGCAGCATAATTGTCGCTGCGAGAATAACAAGTAATTGTGAAAGTATAGAACTAATGCAGTTTTACTTACGTAAATAATGAACATATTTATGTGAAACAAATTGGAACCTTTTTAAACAACCAGTCATATTGAGCTATTCTCTAATCAAGAACTTAGGTTTTAATGAAGGAATACAGCATTTTAACTATTAAAAAATAGTAAAAATATTTACTTATGTACACAACTCAATTTCAAATGATTTCATTATTAGTCGAAAAAAAAAATCTTTTGTAACCAACTACATTGAAATGTAAAAAAACAATAATTAATTTGGTTTTAAAATAAAAGAATTTTAAAGTCTGAAAAAAAAAACCCTTTGTATAATCTAAAGCGACAGCAAATAATAAAATGGCAAAAAACAAAGTTGATTTTCATTTAACATTCAATTTCATCAATTAAATCGAAAATGCCAAGTAAAATACATTTTAAGCTCTTAGCAGTATCAATTAAAAAAAAAAAAGATTTTTTCTTAAAATTGTGATTACAGTATGCTAGCTACTTCAAGACAATGAGTAAAGGCAATGGAGCGAAGTCTTTAATGGCGGCTTCCTCTTTGCCTTTAGGGTTGTTTATTTTACGTAGCATGGAACGCCTGGCAGAAAAATTCAAACTACATAAAATAAACAACTTTACAGATACAGAAGCTTAGGAAGTTTATTCTGTGGTTAAGAGTCATTTTTTTTAAAGCTGGACAAAGTGAATGGGAGCCTGATAGTTGACACCTTCGATTTTCCTGAAACTTTCAGAATATGTTGCTAGTATTGTGATAAGACAAAGTGTAGCTTCTTTCTTCTCAAATTTGACTTGTTGGCAATTCAGTGGAGGTCAAAGTTTAAGGACGTGAGAAAAAAGAGCTTAATATATGATTCCTTTGCTTCAAAACCAATGAGTGTACCAAGCCAATTTTGTTTTTGTGGATACTACTTGATACTAGGTACATGCTAGCCGAAATATTTTGGTCGCTCATTCATGGCTTTGCGGGCAAAGGTCAATTGAAAATGCTATTTTTTTTACTTTTTTTGCCTTGTTTGGGCCCGGATATCTGCTAAAGCCGTGAGTAACCCTCGGAAATAAGTATATACCTAACTACTCACCACAGTATAGTACTAAGAAAAACATGAAATGTCATGGGTTACTCTTTGCTTTAGTAGTTAAACGGTCTCAAAGTCGATCATTTTTTAAAAATAGCCAAGTTTAGACGTCAATAACTCTGATCGCGACGCATCAACAACTTTGGGACACAGCTGTAGTTATAGTCCAAGTGGTCTATTTTAAGGTCCAGGTTAGAAACCCATGGCAACTAATAAACTTTTTTAGTTATACGGCCTCAAAGTTGAAAATTTGAGCTATAATTTCATTTTTTTTTTCAATTATTCTATGATTGGTGAGTTAGTAACTTAGAAAAACATCTGTAATTACATTCAAAGTGATATAGTTTTAGACTCAGGCCAGAAAACTTTGGGATCTAATCATCTTGCTTAATTAAACGGTCTCACAAAAATGATAATTTTAACATAAAGTGTCAAGTTTCAACTAAGCTAATCCACGAAAACAAGACTCTCAGACACAGCTGTAATTGTGCTCCAAGTGATGTAGTTTTAGAATCTGCTTCATACCCATGACACTTTTAAAATTTCAAAAAAATATATTTTTAATTCGAACTTTTACTTGTTCAATATAGTTAATAGCACGTGTTGAGTTTTCTCCCTTTTCAAAATGTATTTCTGAATTTTTTAAAAGTTTCGTACTTTATTTTATAGATGGCAGCATTAAATTATATGTAAAACCTATAAAACCGGATAGTAGTGGCTGATGTAGCCATTTTAAACAAACAACACTGAACCGAAGCTTTGAAAGGCGGAGCATTCAAAACAAAATCTATCAACAACCAGCTTTTTTTAAATTTTTAGCAGAGATAATGTTGGCCAGATATTGTGTCAAGGTAAGGTACTGCTTTTTTTTATGTTAACCAACTATTTTTTCATTTAAGTAGTTTACAAGTACTAGTGTTCAAATAGTTGTACTATTTTAATGAGACTTAACACGTGGTTTAGTAACAAACTGTATATAGTTTAACAAAATATGTTCAGTTGAAAGTAAGGTAGACAAAAATTGATTCAAGTTTCAAAAAATAATCAATATAATTTTTTTCTCGTTAGTCAAATAAAATATTTTTTGAAAATTGTGGGCAAAGAATAAAGGTAGAAAATGTTTGAGACCTATTTTCGTGTTGATTTCCTTTTTTTCTTTTTTAACAGAAAAAAAACCACTGTATTAGTGGACCGCTATTGTTCAGGTCTGATATTTTACTTTACCCCTAAGTTGCATATAAGAAGTACAAAAAATATGCTTAGTGCACCAAACAAGGCCATCCTAAGTTCGTGATCTCATTTATGATTGACTACTCCAACTTTTGCACATTCATTAGATAACATATTTCCATGGAAAAAATATAATTTTCAATTACGTTTTCCTACACTGTTCTAAAAAAGAAAGGCAAATTGGCTAAACTAGGAACATTGGTCTCCAACTCTGAAAAAAAAACCTCCGAAAAGAAACCATTCTCTGTTGCCAATAGGATAGCATATTAAAACACATTTGACACGTCCCATGGGTATATAATCTGGGTCAAAAACTGAATGCTGGGGACTGAAGCGGTAATTACAGCTGTGTCTCAAAATTTTGACTCGTGGATTAGCGTAGTTGAAACTTGACATTTTATGGGTAAATTATCATTTTTGAAACCGTTTCATTAAGCAAGATGATTAAATCTCATGGTTTTCTCACCTGAGTCTAAAACTACATCACTTAGGGTATGATTACAACTGTTTCTCGAAGTTACTAACTCATCAGTCATAGAGTAATTGAAAAAAAAATAAGTTGAAATTATAGATCAAATTTTCAACTTTGAGACCGTGTAACTAAAAAAGTTTATTAGTTGCCATGGGTTTCTAACCTGGACCTTAAAATAGACCACTTCGACTATAACTACAGCTGTGTCCCAAAGTTGTTGATGCGTCGCGATCAGAGTTATTGACGTCTAAACTTGGCTATTTTTAAAAAATCATCGACTTTGAGACCGTTTAAACTGCTAAAGCAAAGAGTAACCCATGCTATTTCATGTTTTTCTTAGTACTATACTGTGATGAGTAGTTAGGTATATACTTATTTTCGAGGGTTACTCACGGCTTTAGCAGATATCCGGGCCCAAACAGGGCAAAAAAAGTTTAAAAAATAGCATTTTCAATTGACCTTTGCCCTCAAAGCCATGAATGAGCGACCAAAATATTTCGGCTAGCATGTACCTAGTATCAAGTAGTATCCACATAAAAAAAATTGGCTTGCTACACCCATTGGTTTTGAAGCAAAGCAATCATATATTAAGCTCTTTTTTCTCACGTTCTTAAACTTTGACCTCTACTCAAGGGCAAACAAATCAGTTTTTAAAAAAAATAAACTTCACTTTTTCTTATCATAGTACCACTAACACATCCTGAAATTTTTACGAAAATCGAAGACATCAACTATCAAAAGTGTCCAAGCTTTAAAAAAAATGACTCTTAATAACTTAAGATTCAATACTTAGACCTTAAGGGAAAAAATGCACAAACATGTGTCAATGTATAATCGCACCTCAATAATTTTACTTTTTTTTAACAAATAATTGGCGGAAAATGCATAGGAAATAAAGGTATTTAATTTTGCAAAGCAAAAAAAAAAATTTTTTTTGTCTTCATTTGATCAATTTTCCCTGAATTTTTATTATCTTTTCGAAATTCCCTGACATTCCCTGATTTTTCCCTGATCAATAAAGTTCCCTGACTTTTCCCTGATCTCCCTGATTTCCCTGATCTGTCGCCACCCTGTAAGCGCTGCGGCAAATACAGGAAATTTTTTTTAAAAATGCCGGTGCTGAGCATATAACGAGTGCGGCAGATAGTGTCTTTTTTTTCAAGTTAAAAAAAAGTTCTAAGTTTAAAAAAAAAAATTGAAAAATGCTGCTAATAGATGGCACCACATCGTTTTTCATTTTGCACAATCCTTCAACCTTGGGCGACAAGTATAGCAAAGAGGGGGGAGGGAAGATGAGTCGGCGACTGCACGTGTTTCACTAAGGAGAGAACGCTGATCCACGTGGGCTAGCAAGCCTTATCAAGTCGAGCGAAGGGATCAAGGAGAGCAGCATTGTAAGCATAAGTACTAGGGGAGAGGGATGGATGTCCAGTTTTGTAAAGGGGATTTTACTACCTCCCTCACAAAAGTGGGATGATCGGGGTAGTCAAGCAACCTAATGGAAACTTTTCTCCTCTCTCTAATTTTACTATTCACTCACATTGTCATATTGCATCGTTTGCTGTCTTTCGAGAGTTCTTGGCTTATCTTTTTTTACGGAACTTTTTCACAGAATTGCTTTTGAAATGGCTCCTAAGCGATTGAAAAGTTATACTGCAGCCTTTAAATTTAAGGTAATAAAGGCAGAAGCAATTGGAAATCGTCTTGCTGCCAGAGAGTTTGGCATTGACAAGAGATGCGTTTGCCATAGGAAATCGGATAAATTGACAATCGAAAGCGATGGTCAATTAAGGGATGCTGAAGGCAAAAAGTGCAAAATGGGGATTAAAAAAAATATTTCATTATTATTAATTAAAAATACTTATGAAAAATAAAAAAATATTTTTTATTTACATTTAATCCAGCTTTCTTTACTACTGATTATGCTTTTAAGTTGTTTAATGTTGGGTGCAGGCTTGCTGAGGGTGCGGCACATACATTAAATATTTTTTACATTTGAAAGTATATTACGATGCAGCGCTTATTTACGAAAATACGGTACCTCTCTGCTGAGTAAAAACTTTTCAACAGTATCCTAAGTACTACACACTATCTTAGAAGCAGACAAAAATGGGCATTAAAAGATTTCAATTACATTTTTTTCCTTTAAAGTATGCAAGAAAATTGCATTGCAGGAATTCAAAGGAAAGAATATCTTTTCTTCAAATGAGCTAGTTTTGCAGTATTTGACTAAAGTCTTTTATTTGTCCAAACACTAAAAGAAATTCAAGCCCCCTGAAAGAGGGTCATGATGCAGACTGTGGCACTGAAATTTTTAGAAGGTACTTTTATATGTATTTTTCTCTATATTGGGTTTTTTCGGAGTACTGTGTAGTATTTGAAGAGGTGGATGTAGTCTTAGCTCTATGAGAGATGGGCACTGGGCACACTTGTGAAATACATTTAGTTACTCATTATTTTTGAAACTGAATCTTCAAAAAAAATATAGATAACGTCCCAATTTTTTCTGCAGACCATCAAAAACTCAACAACACATCCATTAAATTTAATAAAAGCCATTTCAAGAATTAATAAAGAAATAAACCTGTATGGCAGGCGCATAAGCTAAAGCTTCAATAAAACAAATCATGCACATATCATCAGCATCCTGTTTTAAGTTGGAACTATCACCACCGCATCTATGTAAGCAGGGAAGACAAGGGTTTTCGTTATATATCCCTCCACACATGTGACCACAGTTCAACATTTTTGAGCAGGCATTGCTAGCATGTTCCTGTAAAATTAAAGACAAATATTTGTATTATTTTTTAGCAATATTGCTATTTAGCAGAATTTTAGCAGTGTTATTCAATTACATGCACTTTACAGGTTTATAAGAAAACTAATGATTTGTATTACAAAGGTCATCAAAATAGTATATAAACTAGGAGTTCTCAAACTTTTTTGACTTGCGGCACCCTTTGCTGATTTTAAATTTTCTCATGGCACCCTAGCAGGGTTGCTATTTTGTCCACTTTTTTGTTAAAAGTCCAGGACGCCGGAAGCAACTGGACAAAACTGGACGAAATGAAAAATAAACTGATTATACATACATAAATTTATTCTTATGGTGTAATAATATTAGTTTATTATTCTAATACATTTTTCTATTATGAATTAATCATTTAATTAAAATAGAATCATTAGCTTTAGAATATTATAAATTTAAAAACAAAATTTAATTACACATTGATGCAGCTAATTTTAGATCATATTTATTTAAAACTAGTGGTACCCACACGGCTTTGCCCATAATAGAAAAATTTAAAGGTCTTTTGGTTCACCTGTATATTTACAAATAATGTATGGTGAATTTTTCTCGTCACTTGGCTTGTACCCATGTTACGATTCCACGTTATGACACTTTCGTATCTCGCCAATTGGCTTGTGCCCATGTTACGGTTCCACGTTATGATAATTTCGTAATTTACTTGTCCATCTTATGATTAGTTTTGTTCTTAAAATTGGAATAGAAAAAGAACCCACATCAAATTTTTGAAAAATCGCTTCCAGGTGCACAGCCCTACGCTACAAACTAACTTTGTGCCAAATTTCATGAAAATCGGCCGGACGGTCTACGCGCTATGCGCGTCAAAGAGACCATGACAGAGATCCTGACAGACAGAGAGACTTTCAGCTTTATTATTAGTAAAGAGTACATAATAAAATTTAACAATGTGAATAAGCTATTGGACATGATTAGACTATTAGAGGGCTGTCCAACTGGCGGCCCGCCAACACATATTGTGCGTCCCGCATCGATGCTGATGTACATCCATGTTGACATTCCTACCCTTGTCAAGAAGGCGGATCGGCCTCAGTTTTTTAAAATGTAAGTGAATTGTTTCATAATTCTTCTGTTTCACTGTTTTATAATTAATAATTCAACCATTAATTGTTATTGCATAAGAGGTAAAAGGTTACTGTTCAACTTTTTCAAACTGTGGCCCGCCAGTGATCAGTGACCGAAATTTTGGCCCGTGGGCTCTTTGCAGTTGGACAGCCCTGGACTATTATATACAATAGTAGAAAATAAACTGAATGGAAAAGTCAAATGAAATGCTTACATACCAAAAAGAAAAGAGAGTTATAGACAAAAAATATTTCTACAACTGTTATATTTTTCAAGGTTTTATTGATGTCACCCCATTAGTAAAATATTATATAAAATATATTATATAAAAAATATGTGTATTACATAAAATAGTTATGTATTAGCATATTTTGTGGATATGTTAATGTCATACAAATTAAGAAAAACTACTACTTCAGTAGGGTTGTGGGAACTCAGAACAGTGTACCGGAAGAGGCTATAAGAGGCAAAAGGGTAGATAGCTTTAAAAGGGCCATTAATCCTCATTGGAGATTAATAAACTGACTAGGGAACAGCCTAGTCAGAGCCTGTTGCTGATCATCACATTTGTATTTGTATTGTAAGAACATATTTCACTTCATGCCAACATTTCTTTTATTAATATCAAGTAGTTTTTTTTAAATATGATTTTTAATGTTTTGAAACTCCAACCTTTAAAAACTTCTTATTTCTACTTTTTAATTTTATAAATGCACTTATTATGGGCAATAAACCACCATATCACAGATAAACATCTTAAAATTTATAGCTGACGTGCTTGTTTTATAACTGCTATTACATGCATTATAATTTATTTTATCAAGTTTAGGTATGTAGACATTACATATATTTATTTTAATTTGGCATTGAATTGAAACATTTAACATAATTAGTAGTCTGACTTGGTATCTAAAATACATCTTATTACTTTAAAAAAAAATAGTTTTCCTACTTTCCCATTATTTATGTTGTAACTACATTTAACCTAAGTTTGAAAACATCGAGTTAGATTGTTTTTGAAACCATGCTTTGCTGTTTAACCATTACTATACCCAAATTCCTTCATCCATGGGGTAATTTGGGTATAGTGAAACTTATGTTTGTCATTTATATGCAAATGAGTCTATTAACATGTAGTTTGTAGAAAACTATCCTGGAAAGTCATAATGCTAAGCTGAAACAGGAAAAAGAAAAAAATATGTATATGTATTATAGGACTGAAAAGTTCAAAGGAGGTCATTTTTACACCCAATTTACCCCGACAGCCCCTATGCTATTTTTATATTAAAATATTACTTGAATAGGATAAAAATTAATATAATTATTTATTACTTTCAAACTTCAAATTTTTAACTCAAAAGTTTCAGTTTACTTATAAAGTGGACAAAAGGACATTTTGCCCGGGACGGTTTTTTCCGGGACAGACAAAATAGGACAACCCTGCACCCTAGGCCATCTCTATAATGTAAACAACTAATAAGTCGTTATTTTCAGGGGGGGGGGTCTATGGTCCTATCGTACTACAATCTACTTTTCAAGGTTGTACAATCCTGGGAAAAAATGACGGGAAAGAACTACATTTTTCTTTTTGAATTCCTCAAACACATAATTTAGGTTTCAACAACAGTATGCAACTTTTTTTTAAATTCTAGACAAACTTCAGGGAACCATGTAATAACAAAGTTTACCATATAACAAGACAGGGGAGGACTGGCCAGGTTGACTGGTCGTGGATCCCCAACTGGGCCAACTGCTTAGGGAGGCCAATTTAAATAGTTGACCCTTTTCTGTAAAACAAGTTTTCCTACAACAAATTACTTTAGTTCTTGCCCTTCAAGTTCAAGTCGGAATTGTGAATAAAGTGAAAAGGGACAAGCTCTATAGAACTGAGATTGATACTATAGATCAGTGGTGCCCAAAATTTTTTAGTTTTACATAGGGTCTCACCTCATATTAAGAGGGATATTGCCGGCAAGAACAAATATAAAAATTTATTTTTCTATACAGAATGGGAAAACAAGGAAAATTAAAGACAATTATAAACCAAAATTTGCTTCCATTATTATTGCATGCTTATTTTATTGATACAAACTTTGGATCTGCTTTTTAGAAACCAATACATGACTACTTGGCTTCTAATTTAGCAGCTATCGTTCATAAGACCGAATAAAGATGATCAGTAGGTTTTAAATGTTTCAGAACATATTTTGCATTTCATAACATTGAACACAACAACGGGCCACATAGATCTGCTTTGCGGGCCTCATGTGGTCCGCAGGCCGTAAGTTGGGCATCACTGCTATACATTATATTTTAGTCATAGACCAGCTACCTTTATGCATCCATTCCGTGGTGAAATAGTAAATTTAAGGCTATTAAAAAGGCTAATAGACAAGAAAACAGTGTAAGCACTTCAGATAAGGGAGCAACTTTTGACAGAAATAAAAAATTTGCTCTCTGCAGCCTCGAAAGTTGTTGACTGCCCATTTAGAATTGGGGCAACAAATATGAGAGGACAATATCCTGGATTGCTGGCCTATTTGGAAAAAGACAACCATAACATTCACTATGTAATTAGCTGGTTGTGACAGATTCAACTAAATACTGTAAATTGGCAAGAAATATCATTGATCTATTGCAATTTATCGCTGCAAATACTTTCATATCAGAATCACAAACGGAAAAAAAAGTCTGGACTAAGATAAACTGAATCTAAAACAGGACAAAATTTCGGCTCAGAAGGGAGAGCTCCTGAATCTTGCATCACTACCCCTATACTTTTTTAAAGCCTCGATGTCAAAAAATTTCCCACGAAAACCCCAGAATCCTCCACCTTACGCCACCAAACAGCTTAGAAATACGTTTTTAGGCCTTCAATTTTGAAAAAATTTCTAGGGAGAGTACACATATTTAACTTAAGACTGTGAGTACTTTAACGTACACACACTCGTAAAGTTCCACTATACAGAAAAAAACTGCATTTTTAAATCTTCGATGACAAAAAAGCTCAGGGGACATCCTGATAATTTTACGTTCTCAAATATAGCCAAAGTAAGACTTTCAATCTCAAAAAAGCACCCCTGAACCCTTTAATACCCTAAAAGATTTGAAATTGACTTATTTTGAGAAAGATTTTATTATTTAAGTTTCGAGAAGCTGGAACCTTGCACCTTTTATGTCTTCTATTGTTTCCAAAGGAAGCCTTAAGTCATGTTTTTAGTGTTTTAAATTCAAAAAACTTCGGAGAAGTGTCTCCTGACTCTACCTTTGGTAACATCAAGGCTTTCTCCTAAAGTCACCAACCATAGTCTACAATTGAGTGCTTTGATGCAAGAACCAGGTAAGTCCAAATTTTATTTTTTTATTTAAGAAATTTTTTTATTTAGAAATTCCGAAAGAGAGTCGCTGGATTCCCTATAATAACTAAATCTAGTTCAAAATTGGGTCGAGTAGACTTCAGTTTTGAAATGCTTCCAAATGAGAACACTACGTGAGGACACACAACACACAACTCTCTCTGTGAGGATGAGAACACACAACTCTCTCTAGCGTGACTAAAGATAGTTTTGCGTTTTTTAATAGTTCAATGTCAAAACGTTTTTGTTGAGAGTCCCTGATGCTTCCCTGTTCCATTAATTTTACGAAGGGTAGCCTAAAATTGCATATCTAAAACTTCACATTTCGGAGAATTTCCAAAAAGAGCCCCCCCCCCCCCCCACAAATTTTATTGTAAACAAAGATAGACTGAAGTGGACTTCAATTTTGAAGAAAAAAGAAAGAAAAAAAAACCATGGGGGAGCCCCTTCCTTTTCCTCTGCTCTAACGTAACCAAAAATTGTAAAATTGAAGTTTTTGACATCAGTTTTGAAAATATCGCTTGGAAGGGAACTATATAAATATATATATATATATATATATATATATATATATATATGGAACCCCTTCTCCCGATCTTTACTCCTTAAGACAATATAGATCAACCAATTTCGAAATATTTCCGGGGTAATTTACCCGATTCCTCCTTTTTCTCGTATTCTTCCTATGTTGTCAGTATTGATGCCAAAAAATATGTCTTTTAGGACTTATAGCCATTAGTATCCTTCTTTCAAGGCAAATAAAAAATGTGTCAAAGTTAGCTTCATTTTGCGTTTTATAATTTTATTTTTTTTTAGAACTTTTGAACTTGATTTAAAAGCTTAGAGAAAAATAGGAACTAGTGGTAGTTTAATGTCTTTGCTCGACCACGGAAGAATGAGATCCATCAGTTTAATTTAACTTTTTTCTTTTACAGAGGTGGGCCAAAATATTCTTTTGCCGACTGGGCCTAACTCAACCAGTCTGCCCCTGTAACAAGATCAGTTGGTTTTGACATCACTCTTCTGCAACAACTTCTGTTACACTGTTGCCTTGTAGTTAAACGTGGCTTGTTGATAATGTGTTACCAACAGTTAGGCTTCTTGCTGACGATGAAAAAAGATCTAGTGAATTTTTGTTACTGTATCAAAAAATTGAGAATTTCTTTACTGGTCAACCGTGCATTATTTAGAGCACTCTTGTTACATATATATTGATACCCCAGACACTTCATTGCACCCCTCACCTCATCCTATGACAACTCAGTGTGCTGCGGCACCCAGTTTAAGAACCCTTAATTTAAACGATTTCTCACAAAAGATACGATAGATGATAATAGTTCATGCATAAATTTATAACTACATCTCTTTAAAAAAAAAAAATGTATATTCTGAACATAATTCAAACAAATTTATAATGAATGGGTCAAAACAATACAATCATAGGTCATAAATCTTCACTAATCGTAAGAAAAAAATAACATACTTGACATTCTGGTTCATTGCAAACATTGCCAATAGATAGAAGACCAGTACTGCTACTAGAACCACAAAACCTGCATACACCTGAAGAACTGGGTTTACCTAAAAAATTCATGAAATTTTTTTAAAAAAGAACAATTTTACAACACATAAATATTCATTTAAAAAACAAAATGTCAATTTTTTATGGTTAACCTTCTCTTAAATGGTATGACTGAAGGGAATAAAATAGAGTTCAATATTTCTCTTATCCTGCAAGATCAAAATAATCATATTGGAGTCAATTTGTGATCACTTGAAGCCTTATAATTCGAATATTTTTTTATCACAAAGTTTTTCTTGGGTCACAAACTCTTGGGAAGGCTGTGGGAACTTCCCCCATAACTTGAACTACCAATAACAAAGATTTCAGTTAATCTCTTGAGACTTAGAGCTGCCTAAAGTTAACTGTATTTAAAAAAAAACTAGAATATTTTACCAGAAAAATATTTTAGACCTCTGAAAAATGCAACTTAGTATGTACTTCCAGGCAAAGAATTATTTTTGAATCAAGTCACTGCTTGCATTTTCATAAATTTCATGTAATGCTTCTAAACTTTCAATTAGTTAAAATCATCCAAATGTTTCAAGCTTAAGCATTATTGTCCTTACTAGCTGTTTAATATTTTTTAAGTATTTCACAGTTACAAGCTGGGTATATTGAAATAACTAACAAAATTCACTCTTCACACATTAAAAATGGATAGCAGAGGTATTTGGAGAGGTATTAGCACCAGGAAAAGATTCATTACAGAAATAAATAATGTAGGAAAAAATGAGAAGGTAATATATTCATTGGAAAAAAAATGATACAATTCATACCTCTGGTTCCTTCTCGAAACTCCACCATTGCTTTTAAAGTCTTAGAATCTGCTAAACACATAACCCAAAACAATTTAGTACGGCCACATCCTTCATGTAAATCAACTTTAATTGCTTCTTCCTCTTCTTTAAAAACCTTGAGTTAAAAAGAAGAAATGCAATGATGTAGTCTTTTTTTAAACTGAAATATAACAAAGTCCACTAAAACCTGTCTACAACGATAATGTTGGAACCTAAAAAAAATATTGTAATAGACAGGCTATTGTTACAGACAGTTTGATTATTCATGCTGACATTTTGCTGGAACCAAAAAAATATTGTTATAGACCGGTTATCGTTATAGACAGAATCGTTGTACACAGGTTTCACTGTATACAGAGAACTGGACAATTGGAAATAGGTTTTCCTACATATACATGGCAAAAAAGGAATTTAATGACTGGATGAAATATCTCATGCTGGCTAATTATATTTCATCTTTCTGTTGGATCATTATTCATAAACATTATTCATAGAAAGTCAACCGACAAGGTATGAAGGGTGAATATTGCTTCTACTCTTCTACATTTGAACGAAGCAATTGCCTGTTTGATGATATTTTGATACAGTAAAACCTGTGTAAGTTGACCACTTGCGGTGCTCTACTTTAGTGGTTAACTTAAACAGGTTGTCAAATTACAGAGGTTGATTTATATAAGGGCTAATTCCGTTCCTGAAAAAAAGCGGTCAACTTAGACAGGTGGTCAACTTCACATGTTTTACTGAACTTGAAATTTTAACCCTAACTCCAGTGGATCAGGCCCGACGAGAGGACATGTCAGCCTAGTCGGAAACTAGGTGCCCGGGTCTTGAGGGGGCCCTGGCGACACCGACACAAAAAAAAAGAAAGAGAAAAAATCAAGAAAAATAGAGAAGAGGAAAAGGGGGGCGCAGGGGAGGAAACAAGCAAACAAAAAAAAAAAAAAAAAAATAACTTCTGAATAAGTGAAAACATAAAGAATAAAATTTATTTTAAGATGAGCGTTCGCGAATAAACAAATGCTCTGTTCTCACTAATGATAGGGAGGGTAAAAGTGTGAGGGGAAATCAACGCCGATTGTTCCGTGTATGCAACCGAATCATGCAATGTTTTATATTACATGTTTAATAGATTCGCCCCCTCCCCCCACCCCTCGCCGAAATTGAACTATCATAAGAAATCATGAGTGTGTGATGAATTCAGAATTAGGAATAGTGCTACTGACGTCAGGGGCATGCTTACAATAATAGGAGCCTTACCTCAATGAATTTTTTACCCAGCTCCCGGTCTATCACTCTAAAAGAAACAGCAATACTTTTAAAAATGAACTTTTCATAACTTATATCATTAACAAAAGAAAGCAAGATCAAAGATTCTCCAAAGGATTGTTTTCGCAGACGTTAGCCATAGATACCATTGTAAAAAGACATTTTGTTTTAAAGCTTAGTTTTTCATCCTACATGATGAACAAAGATTTATTATTGACAATATACTACCTGTGTTCATTAAACACTCTTATTTTGAGACTGACTGTCAAATAGCGCTTCTAAAGTACATTACAATGGGCAACTAGTCTCGGAGTTTTAGCACTGGAGAACAAACTTTCAAGAAACTTGAACTTCGATGAAGTTATAAATCTTTTCGCAAATAAAAAAGCAAGGAAGGTTGCTTTGAAATAAGTTCAATATTGTGCCTGTTCATAGTTTCAATGTAGGAAAGTTTGGTTTTGATATGTGAATTTCTGTGTCATATTTTTTTTCTTTTTTAATTAATTAGCAAGTAGTACTCCTGAATTAAAATTATGATTGTAAAATTTACTCTTGTGGTATTTACTGTTGCGGCACAGAAAATAGAGTTAATTGTTTTAATAAGCAGTTTTGATTTCTCCCTCCCCCCCCCCCTCTTTTTTTTATTCTTTCTTCTTTTTTTTGTGGGGGGAGTGGGGCCCGTGGAGACGAAACTGACTAGAGGGCTCACCCTGACTCTCTGCGGGCCTGCAGTCGATTAACCCTAAACTCCAGTGGATAGCGTTAATTTTTAACCACTTTTTTGATTCTTTATTCCCCTGAAATGACACAGTCTTTCCATTAAAACACAGTTAAGTTATCACAGTATCCAGTGCAGCCTTGTCACAAAAAAGCTTTTCCCTGCATGTTAAATATTTCCAAAACATATTATCAAATTATCATGCTGTGGCACGAGTTTCATCGTTGAAACTTGCGGGTTACTCTGTCGTTGGCTATTATTTATATGAGGATAATAAAATGTATTGTGCAAAAGTATATAACCTGTGGCATACCATGGGTGACACCCGGGCCAGTAATCTGGGGTGTCACCCCCCCCCCTCTTTCTCCTACGAACAGAAAAGAAAAAAAAATTATGTAAACATGAAATTCATGCAATTTTCAGAAACAGCTACATTTGTGTTGTAACAAAATTTTCAGTGGGCTAATGTTCCAAAGACAAATAGGCCAATCCATTTGAAATCACCCAAAAAGAATAAAATTTGTTACTTGATACTTTTGATATTCCTAATTTTTTTACATGCAATATTTGGCCAACTTTAATGCACTATAGCTCTAGTACCGGTTGAGTCTCAGTCGTCAAATTGCTATCATATTCTCATATTATTAAAAAGTGTTATATGTATTAATTTCAATATTTTTCACTACGTCTTTTTTGAAATATTTTACTTTAAACTTTGTGAAAATGCAATATTTGTCCAACTTGAATGCACTATAACTCTAGTACCAGTTGAGTCTCAGTCATTAAATTGCTGTCATATTTTCATGTCATGAAAAGGTGTAACCTGCATCGATTTCATAATTTTTCACTCAGTCTTTTTTGAGATATTTTACTTTAAACTTTGCCAAAATTCAATTTTTGTCATTTTTGAAAAATTGTACACACACACACACACACACACACACACAAAGTTATCAAGCTTAAAATTTCTACAACAAGTAGTCCTACATTATATCTACACAAGAAAAAAATTAGAGCTGAGACTCTCCTCCTTTTACTAATTGTGCAACACTAAAACTCGTATTTTATGCCGATTTTCAGTTTGTAGTTGTGAACTTTTTCTTTACCTTTTTCACCATTTAAGTAATATTTTGCAAGCAAATCATATCGAGGGCATCATTCTGATGATGTAAAATTTCATTTTGTCTGGATAGCTATAAAATTAACCGAGTTTGATGTATTTAAGTAAAACTTGTTTTTGGACCAAAAACGGCTACTAGGCAACCTTAAAATGGCGCATAAAAAAATATGAGCCTAAAAAATTTTCTTTCAACACTTTTGAACTCACTTAGAAGTGGAAAGTAACTAGTAAAAAAATTAGGAAAATCAAAAATATCGAGTAACACGGCCTGGGTGATTTCTAATGGATTGACCTAAATAAAAGTGGGGGTCTAGAGTTTGAAATAAAAGTTTTCAAATTTGTAGTCTTAAAAATGCATTTTAGCCTACATATTTTTCAATAACTTGCAATTCCACTTTGGGTGTCACCCCCCAGACGGGTGATCCCTGAGGCGGACCATTATACCATTTTGAAAGACCTGGACAAGAAAATTTGATCTTAAACTTTTGATAAAAACGTTCAGTTTTAAATTGCTATAATGCCATTACTTCAGTTGCCATTTATAAAGGGACTAACCTGTCGTTGATGGTTACGTGTCTTACGATTCAGGTGAAGATAACGATCACATTCTGCACAAAGATTTCCACATGTGGCACACAAAATAATTGCTGGTGTTTCAGAATCATCATGGTTATCACAGAAAGGCTGCAATAAAAATGTTAAGTACAGCAACATCATTAAATTGTTTTGAAATGTAAACAGTCACATGATTTTAATCAAAACAAGAAAGATTTAGAAAGTAACTTAAACAAATTAAGAGGGAAAGCAAAGCAAAATTAAGCAAATTAAGAGGATGTCAACTGTCAGACAGAGAATGCAAAAGAATCTTTGAAAATATATTTACTCTTGATTGAGCTTGTTGTCCATCCCCTCCATTACCACCTACCCACTGACCAGATGAAAGTCTTTCCACATGTTCTTGATCAAGCACACATAACGATGCTAGAGCTAACCATAACTGAAAGGGGGGGAAAATATGATGAAATTAAACCAAGATTAAAGTTTTCAGTAAATTCAACAAGTGTATATTTTGACTGAAACACAGTAAAGCTACTGAGTAAAAAAATTAACTTACAGTAGGTGTTCTTAAACACTCAGAAGGAGAACGATGCTGTTCTTCTAATTTTGTCAGATTTAATATATTTTCCGCTATAGCACCTTTTGTTACAGTCGCCCAAGCCTCTGTTAGCTTTCCCTGATTTGTGAAAGAAATAAAATTAACATTAAAAACATATTGAACAGTTTAATGCCTAATTCATTAATATTTTTATTACACTAACCTTTAGCTATTAAAGCTCTTATGAAAAATTTAGAACACTTACAGCAGCCATATCTTTTAACAACTGTATAATAACTTCAGCAAGTTTTCTTGCCATGCATCCTCTCAGCCACCATCGGTTACCAACAAAATCTCTAAAAACAAAGAGAAATTATGCAGCAAAAAGAAAAAAGAGCACAATATCATATAAGGTATTCAAGAGAAAAATAATAAAAGATTTAAAATTTTATTACAAATTTTAAATTAGTGTTAGAAAGTTGTTGGCATCCTCCAAAAGGAATAAGAGGGAGCAGGAACCCTTTATTCTTGAACTAAGACATTTTAAATTTTTAAAAACTCTTGGCATCTTTTTACGTATAACTTTATACATGTGCATATTAAACTAAGTATATGTATATGTCTGTGTGCATAAAAATAGTTTTAAAACATAAAATGATTAAAATTATTCTGAAAAATATGGTGTTTTAATCAATATTTGTAATAGTTTCAAAATTTACTTAGATTTACATTAAAATAAATACTTTGATTGTATACCCGATTATTAGGATCACATGTTTCACCATCGACAATAAAACATTCAATATTTCTGCTTGGTGATTTTTTGGACTGATTTTAGAGAGCTGTTTTATTTAATACCATTGACAGTAAAAATTGCATTTTTAAATGAAAGTATTTAAGGCAGTACTAAGTAAGAACATTGAAATATGTGATTTTTGCCCATCAAGTTATCACTAGTTATACTTTTACTTAGGATAGGATAATCAGAAGGAAAGTTAATTCCAAAATGACACCTTGGCATAATAAATGTTTTGAACCACTGTTTTACCATAAAAACACTAATATTGATATGTTTAAAACAAATTGTATGATTGTTCAATATTTTCCCAATGATTATGAGATCTCATTGAAACAGAATTACTTTTAATTGATTAAACACAGTAGGTACCGCTTAGGGGGTATTCTAGTCTAGAGGCCTAATTTTAAGGTGATTTTACAAGCGTAATAGAAAAAAAAAGCATCTTATTTCACTATCCATTTTTATCAGATTTTCATCAGTATAAAAATGCATAGTGGTTGAAAAAAAATTTCAAAATTATAGTTGGAGGAGGAAAGTGGGGGGACTCTAAAAAAAAGGGGGGGGGGTCTCCTTTTTGATGTGATTCCAATTCTCCAGGTGATCTGAAACATAAAGTCAAGGCTAATTTTTATCAAACAAGGATGTAGAATTGTCTGGACATAGCGGATTTGAAAATATTTTTTTTTTCACAAAATGGCGTCTTATTGAGAAAAAAAAAGTTCCTTTATTGGCTCCTTTTTTGAACTTTGGTAATTTTTTTTTAAGTAATACAAATCGAAATTTCAAAAACCCCTACGTGGGGACAATTTTGATAGTACTAAGAAAGTCTGTACCAAATTTCAAGTAAATTGGTGTATTAAAACTTGAGATATTTTGTCAACCGTATCGAAAAAACTAGTTTTTTTCAAAAATGCTTTTAAATTTTGCAGTCTCATTTCAGCAAAAGAGTTGATTTCAACAAAATTAACTGTAACTCCAAAAACAATTTGAATTTCCACAAATCTTCTTAGAAACTTATTCTTAAAAGTTTAAACTCTGGAAATATAAAGGGGGAAAAAATTCGATTTTTTTTCTTTTTCTTTTTTTTGAATTTCTAGACTAGAATACCCCTTTAATGTGATTACTTTAAGACAAATACACTTTGATAACAAAAATGATTGGTAGCAATAACCAAAAAGAATTCAGGACACAACAACATAATTTTTTTTTTTAATTTAGAAGCATTCATTTTTACAACTGAAAATTAAAATAGCCATGAGTCAACTAAATGGAGACTTAAATTATAAATTACTAACTTAGCAAAAGGGAAAAGCAATTTTTTCCATCGATTAAACAATCTGGCCGATTCTACAGTCTTCTTTGCCCTTTTTTTCAGGAAGATCTTCTGTTTTTCACTGCATTAACGGACGGTTTACTTGCATGTCCTTTTCCCTGACATTGGTAAATTAGTTTCAGAGCAAATTCAACTTTCCATCTTTTCCAGAACAGTTTCACTTGTTGTTTAAACTTTTATTTAGCTTCAGTTCCTTTTTAATCTCGTCCCGATTTTTTAGTAATTTACGAAATAATGGCTGAGAGTTTTTCAGCTGTGCTGCAGCATTTCTTCGATTCTTCATGGTTAAATTGTCAAAGCGCTTTAAAATGTCAATTTTTTTCTTTGACAATTAAATTATTTCTACATTGCTAACGTTTTTGATCATTTAAAGTGAAGTTTTTAATGTAATTGGACAGGAAGAAAAATTCTTATGCTTTACTGATAAGAAGAGAACTTGATTCACCAGAAGCTACATTAATTCCCTCTTAGTGGGAGAAGCTCACCACCAGCAACATGTCCAACGAATTTTTGCATGAAATTTAATGTTTGCATGTGCAAACAAAAGGCAACTTAAGGAGAGTCTGTGGTCACCAAGAACAAACTTCCTGTTGTTACTCTTCTAGAGAAAGATTGCATTGCTATTTGAAACCACAAAATGCCACACAGAAAGTTAGTCTTGTCAGGATTTGTCTTTGTATTTGAGGAACAAAAAAGGGGAAAAGATTGAAAGTTTATGAAAAAGTGATAACAATAGATGAAGACTGATTACAACATATAACATTTTTAACATTTGTCAATGTACAAATATTCTAGGCAGGGCTGTGGAGTCGGAGTCATTGAAAAACGTACCGACTCCGACTCGGGGAATATTTTTTATATCTAATTTTCACCGATTCTCCTTATAATTTTTGAAAAAGCTGACTACAAATTGGTTTGATACATATATAAAGACTTACGCATAGGAAAATAACTTCCATTAGCAACTAACTGGCTTCTTTATTTATCGAACTTTCATTTTAGTGTAATAGCCACTTCCACCGACCTGCTAGTTTGATTGTTTTTTTAACTTCCTTTAACAAATAGCAACTTTCAGAAAATGGTTTTGTTGCATAACATTTACAGTAATCACTTTCAAGTAAAAATAATAAAATATTTTTTACAGTTTAATAGTAAAAGGAATGTATCCCTTGAGCAAGTCGAGATAGTTAGCTCGGGAAGAAATTTGTGAGGGTGTTCAATAAATTCAAATAAGTGTTGGCGCAAAAACGCAAATCCAAAGGATAAAAAAAAAATATATCTGTTTTTTAAATTTAAAGAATATTTCTATAAGCTTGGTTCTCACTGAAATGTATGAAATAAAATAAGTATAAGATTTCTTGGTTGCAACACTCAATAATTGCAGTTAATCTTAAAATCTTCATAATAAGAATAATTCTAAAGCACCCAATAAAATCAAAATTAAAAACTGAGCAAAGAAGAAATATAGGTATAGTCAAAAAAAAAAAAAAAAAACTATTCGTACAAAGCTGTATACCGTCGCATTTTGCTCAAGACGAACATGTACCTGGCCTCTCTTCGTAATATAGTGCCTTAATTACGCATAAATTTTATTGGTGAAATATAATTTAAGATTTATTGGGGAAATGTTTCAGAATTAATGCCTTTATACATTTTACAAATTTTGAAATTAACTTGGTGTGCCACCCACCAGATGGGTGTCACTCAAGGCGGACATCTCTCTCTCAAGAAAGGTTTTTTGACTAAGCAAAAAAAAAAAAGCTTTTTTTTCCTCTCAAGTTAATCGTGTGCCTTCAAAAATTAAAATCACGAAATTTGATCAACAACTATTTGTTAAACAACAAAGGGGAGCATATTTTAATTTTTAAAAAAATGGGATTTTTAAGTTATCTCACTTTTAAAATTGTAGTTATTGGAAAATTTGATTTTTAAATTGAATTTCTAATGTCGTATGCATCTTAGGTTTACAATAAAATACAACACGAAAACTTCATAAAAAATAATTAATATTTCAATTTCTGTTTAGAGTCCCCCCCCCCCTCCCTCAAGGAGGGAAATTGAAAAAAATAAAATTAAATAAATAAAATAAGCCAGAGTCCGAGTCGGTGATTTTCCTTCTGAGTCCGCAGCTCTGATTCTGGGTCTTCGTGATTCTAATGTATATACATACAGTACAACCTCGATATCTCAAATCTCTCGGGACGGGAGGAAATTTCGAGATATCGAGTTTTCGAGTTATCAAGGTTTTTAAAAAATTACACTTGTAACTCTCACATTTACACACACATATGCTATATGCATTTATATATGTACTATGGGACCACTTCGAATTATGATCAATAAAGTAATCTTCAATATTTCAGCAGATTTGAAATTTTCTAATTGTTGAAAGTGCACAGGATGAGGTTTTGAAATGAACAACAATTTCAACTTGGTTTTTTCACCCAAAAATTTAAAAATTCTAATTTTATCTTTAACTGTAACCTCACATTCAAAAAGTTCTCAGCAGCCATTTTGTAGGAGTTAAAAAAGCTGAATGATGAAAATAAGGAACGCATTTTCCGTTTTCGCTTGAAAACTGATGGACAAAAAATCGAACCTCTTTCCTCAAAGTGGACAACATGTTCCGAGAGAAATGCACAAAGATTCTAAATTCTGGGGAAAACACTGCACCCCCTTCATGCCAATACTCCCCTATTATCTTGCCCCAATCCCCCTATTCACAAAATTTCCAAGAAAAGGGATGAAAAACGCTAAGCAATTATCTCTGGAACTGGTTTTACTAAAAAAATTGCCAAAGCAAAACAATTGAAACTTGCTTCCGTGCAAAAATTTCAACATATCAAGGGTTTCGAAAAATAAATTTTGAGATAACTATGGAAAATACAAAGAGGTTTTTATAGAAAATGCTGGGGAAAATTTCTGTTACGAGACATCAAGGGTTTCGAGATAAGGAGGTTCGAGATATCAAGGTTTGACTGTATATATTTATAGAACGGCACCAGTAACAGACAGTTTAAGGACCCTTAGTTTCCCTTAGACAAGTTTGGATTAAAATAATAAGAATTTTAGGAGGGTTAAACTGATGTTGCTTTGGCCAATGAATATGGTGCAGTCATCTAGTGTTATCAGAGTGAATTTCTTGAGTCAGTATGTATTTACAAGGCAGTAGTGGAAGGTTATGAATAGCTACCTCGAAGTTAGCTGGTGTTTCATGCTGCAGCTTGCTGTTTACGTTAAGAAGGTGAGATTTTTCAATCATCATTTTGCACTGTAAAATGTTAACATGAGTGCCTGCTGGAGGTATTTTTAATGTTTGAACTATGCTCTTTTAAGTTTTCTCATCGCTTTCCATGTACGATCACTTCTAATGTGAGTTTTATCTATGTCTGTTACTCATCCCCAGAAAACTCGCTTCTCTAGTAACAGACACCCATGTCTGTTATTGGTCCTTGAAACCTTTTTCTTTTTTATCTTTTTTTTCGCTCCAGATGAGGTTATTCATTGATTTGATTGTGCCCACATGTTCTATATTGAAAATCGAACAACGTGACTAGTGTCAAACAGGGTGTCTGTTACTGGTCCAAAAGGGTGTCTGTTACTCATGCCATATTTTTTGGAACCTCAGAATAGTGAATAAATCTCTTTTTTCCAGTTCAGGATGCCCCCCCCCCCCCTCCCAGGAAATTCTCTTACAGTGAAGAACAGATACAAACTGCCTTATTGGATGTTAATAGTAATGGTATGAGTGATGCCGCTTCAGAAAGAAAAAAAAGAGCACAAGTTACACTTTTGAACAACGTGAAAGGGGTTTAACCTAGCATAAGAAGGATAGGTCCAGACCTAGTGCTTTCAAAGGATGAGGGGGAAATACTCTTACTCTGGATAGTCTCATCATCTAAAGGAGGCTTTCCGATATTAAAAGAAGAATTTTTAGACAGTGTGCAGCTGCTCTTAAAGGAATTGGGGATTAATAATTTTTTTACTGATGGAAGATCTGGGAAATCATGGTACAATGGTTTTCCTTAACAGAACCCTTCAGTTGCTCACAGGATCAGTGAAAACCTCACATTCTACCGTTCAAAAGTAATTACAGAAAGCCTAGACACCGTTTACGACTATTTAAAAGCCAACAATCATCTTGGCACTTTAAAAAATCCAAATTGAATTTTTAATTGCGACGAAACTGCCTTTTTTTCTCAACCCAAAGGTATCTCGAGTGCTTGCAATGAAAGGTGACAAAAATGTATACCGAGTTGTGAACAATGGTGAAAAAGAATGTGTCACAGTTGTATTCACTGCAAACGCTGATGGGCATCTTCTACCACCAACAGTGATCCATAAATACGTAAGAATCCCAAATAGCATTAAGTACATGGTTGGGGATTAGAAAAGTCAGATTCAGGGTGGATGACAAGCAAGACGTAGTTTGAATTTTTGGTCAATGTGTTTCAGCCATGGTTAAAAACTCAAAAGCTGAATTCAGTTGAGCAACCATGAATTGCTTCTTGTTTTTCATTTGACATTTAAATGACGTTCCTATGGTTTTATTTTCCCCCGCCTTCCTCTGCAGCACCATCCTCGCCCGGCCCCTCCCGATGCTGCTCCTCTAGCGAAAACCGTCTCCAGGTTGTGTCCATATCTACACACACACACACTCATACATACACACACAAATGCCTACACACATGAATTCCTACACACTGTTGCATACATATTCACACAAACGCCTACATACACACAACCATGCGCATACATACATGTCTACACAAACACACATGCCTACATACACACAAACACACGCCTACATACACACAAGCACACGACTACACAAAGACACACACACTTACATACATACTCACACACGCTCGTGATTGTGAAAAACATAACTTAAATTTAAAATGATAAAAATTCAATTTTTTTTTGCGACGAAAATTTTCTAGTTGGGTAGGTATTCGATTATTGTTCAATTGAATTTGTACTAGAAACAAAGAACATTTTCAAATTTTTAAGAGAAAAATGGAATTTTGTCTATTACTCATCCTGTCTGTTACCAGGATGGCGACAGGAACTGTGAAAAAAAGTTCCTTGACTTTTCCCTGATTTCCATGATTGAGTTCACCAAATTTCCCTGATTACCAATGACAATATGTTACAATGTTTATGACAATAGGTTACCAATGATAATGATTTCATTTCTTTGCTCCACTTAAAATCCATTGTATGTTTGAATAAAATGCAGTATTTTAAACGTTTTAAGTTGTGCAAAGTTCTTGAACTAAAGATACATTTTTAAAAAATGCTACTTTTTTAATAAAATGGTTAAAAAAATCCATATTAAGTCAATTTTTTTTTGGGGGGGGGGGCTACAGAACAGTATATTAAATTTTTCTACACCGAACGATTATAGAAAATTAAAAAAATACTTTACTTCCAGAAACTGCTTAGCATAAGAATTTTAAGAAACTATTAAAATCACTCTTAAAAACATATGTGTATTTATTTATCACAGAACTAAAAAATAATTGAAATTATTTTTCACTAAATTTTCAAACAGTATAATAATTGTTGCAAGAATAACAAGTAATAGTGAAAGAATAGATGTAATGTAGTTATTCTTATGTAACTAATTGACATATTTATGCAACACAGATGAAACCATTTGACATCCATTCATAGGGAGTTTTTCTCTAATCAAGAACATAGGTTTTAATGAATGAATATGGCATTTTAACAGTAAAAAAATAAAGATAGTAACTTATGTACACAAGTTAACTCTATTTCAAATGATTTCAGTGTGTAACGAAAAAAAAGCTTACTTTGCTTTTGTAACAAACAACTTTGAAATGCAAGGGGAAAAAAAGCAATTAGTTAATTTGAAAATATATAAAAGAGGAGTACAACTTGGTCATAAAATAAAAGAATCATTTAAGTCTGAAGAAAAGAAAACCTTTATAATCTGCGGATACAACAAATAGTATAACGGCAAAAAACAAAGTTTTTTTATTGAAAGTTCAATTTTAGCATGTAAATTAAAAATGTGAAGAAGTAATAACTTTTAAGCTTTTGTCAGTATTAATTCAAAAACCAAAGATTTATTCTTGAAATCATGATTACAGTACGCTAATTATTTCGAGACAATGGAATAAAGGCAAAGGAGCTAAGGCATTTTAATGAAGGCTTCCTCTTTGCCTGTATTGTTGTTTTATTTTACATAACATTGAAAGCATGAAAGGAAATTTCAAGCTAGGTAAAATAAACAACCTAACAGACAGGGTTGGTAAAAAATCGTTTTTTTTTTTGGTTTAAACCAGGTTTTTTCAGTTTAAACCGGTTTTTTTTGGTTTAAATACTAGTACCTGGACGACCGAGCCTCGCTCGGCTTTAAAAGAATTATTTTTTGTCAACTCGTGTTTTTTTAAGGTTCAACACTTTTCTAAATATACTTGAAAAGCTTCACGTTAACGAAATATTAAGCACTCGACCTTCTTATAACACTAAAGTACCAAACAAAGAAGATTCTGAATGTAATTAAATCAACATTTTGCTTTAAACTATCTGTTACATTTGTTTCCACTATACAATTTTCTTGTCAGTAATTTTGATCTTAGTTTTGCTATGGTGAAATCGATTTTTAACCGAATACTTCCTTTCATACTATGATGCATTTCAAGATTTTATCCCAATCGAGATTTTCTTTTTGAATAAGTACTTTTAGTTTTTATGCCAGAAAATGCTACATACAGAATGATATCCATCAAAACTGATGGTCCACAAACCATTCCAACAAATGATAACAACTGACTTAACAAAACATAAACAATCTCAAGACATACGCTTCTTCGAAATAAAATTTAGATGCGTGATTTAAAAAACATGTTAAACTATTCGAAATGTAAAAAGAAAATAAATAAATAAAATAAAATAGGATGGTCAAGCAATAGTTTCACTTAAAAAAGAAAAAAGCCTTACAACGACTTACATAATGCTTTTGAATTTGTTTTCAGCCAAGTGTATTTGAAATTAGCCAAAGTGGCCAATATCAGCCAAGCCTGGCAACCCTAAGCAAGATTTAAATTTTAAAGCGAGAAGAGACAAATTTTCATTGTTATGGTTGCAAATCGTCTGCCTGATGCGTCAATTCACAGTTTACTTCAAGGCTTAACTCAATTTGACTTTATATTAAAAAACTTTTTTGTAAAAAATCGCATTTTTACAGAAAAAACACTGATGTAGATGAACTTAGAATGCAAAACTACAATTAAATCCAAAATTTCATCCAAATCGTTAAAGCCGTTTCCGAGATAAGAAATATATATATACCCACAAGAATTGCTCGTTTAAAGATATAAGATTTGCGAGAAAAACAATTTTTGGAAGGTAATTAAGGTTCCATGTAATTAACAGTTATTCAGTAGTCACATTATACATAATTTCTTGATTAATTAAAGAGATAAGAACAAAATCTTGTAACTAAATTAAATAATTAAAATAGCTTTCTGCAGGGAAATATTGATTGAAATGTTTGACTTGATTAACATATTAGTATGCATGTATATATAGACCTTTTATGATACGAAATACTTCAAGAAGTGGTTGTGATGCGGGTTAAGATAAAACATAATGAAGATCCAAGAAAATTTTTTTATAAAACCAACATAATATGAATAATTATAGATTAAAGGTAAAAGTTATATTTTTAAGCATAATCTTTTCAAAAGAACAATTTTCATATTTTTTCTTTCTGATCTTACATAACGCTGATTTTTATATACACAATGTCGCAAATATTGAAGTAAAGAAAAATGTACAACAGTACATGATTGAACAGTCAAAAAATCGATTGCTGTTGTACTGAAAAAGTTTTAAAAAAACGTGCTGCTCTATATTCGACTCCCTTCTTACTTTGGAAAGACTTGGAAAAGATATTGACTATCGCTAAAACAAAGAACCAAATCAAAAATACAAAAATTGGTGTAACATGGCCTTAATTACAGCTTATTTACTGGCATACATGTTGCATCCAGCATTGAAGTTTAAAAAATATTAAATGCAAACTCTTTAGAACAAATAAATGTGTAGCAAATTCTATTTCAAGAAATTTTTTTTGCCAAAAATATTATATCTTCTGCAACAGTGACTGTGGTGGAAAAGCCAGGAAAAAGAATTTGAAAAATGCAATGCACCCGTCTTTAAAAGTCTTCAACATTACTAAAACCAGCTTCAGAAAAGTGCAGTGCATATATTTTCGTCATTTAGATATCCTTCATAACTCAAAAATTGATTAGGCTCTGGAAAAGCTTCAAAACTTGCTTTTTGTTTAAAGTACGAAATAACATAAAAATAATATTAATTTATAACGTAAAAGTTGCTATGTATTTATGCATATGTTATTGTGGTGTAAAGTTGATTTTATGTAATTGTAAAAAGATTTATACACATATTTCTGAAATGAGTTGAATACATTACATATACAGGGTGTCCGAAAAGTCTTTGACACATAACAATGGTATTTTAGGTTAAATGTGTCAAGGACTTTTCGGACACCCTGTATATTTATTTATAAATGTAATTTTACAGTTTTTGTTTGTAACAGATTAAAAATATTTTGCTTTAAACCAAAAGAACCGTTGTTTTC
This sequence comes from Uloborus diversus, assembly GCF_026930045.1. NCBI lineage: Eukaryota > Metazoa > Arthropoda > Arachnida > Araneae > Uloboridae > Uloborus > Uloborus diversus. The sequence goes on along the minus strand of NC_072731.1, from coordinate 152,619,246 downwards.
TCCAACAGTCTTTAGAAAAAATTCATTTAGTTGAAAGCCTTGAAAAAAAAGACTAGCTTTGAAGCTTTTCCAATCCTAATTTGTTTTTTATTCAATATGTGTGGGGAAATCAATGTAAACCTGCAAAATTGATTTTTTTTTGGCTTTAAAAAAAAAAACATTTTTTTAAAAAACCGCAAGGTTTTTTAAAAAAAACAATTGGTTTAAACCATGGTTTAAACCAAACAACCCTGCTAACAGACACAGAAGCAATCTTAGGAATTTCATCTTGTGGTTAATAAGTTAGATTCGATACCTTGATGTTGAGGAAAAAAGATGCACAAATATGCGGCAATGTATAATCGCACCTCATTAATTTTACCTTTTTTTTTTTGGAACAGATAATTGGCGGAAAACGTGTAGGGAATTAGAATACTTAATTTTGTAAAGCAAAAAAAAAAATTTTTTTTCTTCATAAAATCAATTTGCCCTTTTTTGTTATTTTTTTGAAATTCCCTGACTTTTCCCTGATTAATAAAGTTCCTTGACTTTTCCCTGATCTGTCGCCACCCTGGTTACTCATCCTTTTAGCCTGTCTGTTACTGGGTATCATCGGATTTTTTGGTGTCTGTTACTGGGGTTCAGAGTTTTCTTCGAAATTTAGCAAATAAAAATAGAATTGATTAATGCAGAGAATCCAGAAGCAGCCAAACGTTAGATGAGATGTTGTTGCATGGTAGAAAAATAGTTTTCTAATTCCAATTAAAGGGTCAGAAAATTGAGTTAACCTAAGAGTGATGTCTTAAACATGTCTGTTACTGGTGCCGTTACCATATATATATATATATATATATATTAATTAACCATGATCACATTAAGTGGCATTTGCTGTAACACTAATATAAATTGTTTCAAAGCTGTAAAGATTATTTTTTAAAGCAATAAGAAGTATTCAAACATACATTAATATGTATTTAAAAATAATAATAAAGAAAGAAAAAACACGACTGTTCAAAGAAAGAAATTAAGTGGAAATTCTGACCTTGGATGGATAGAAGTAGCCAATGTCACTGTATTAATTCCTTTGCTGTTACTACTTGAAGAACCTTTAACTTTTGTTTGTACTGTAAGTGCTTTTGCTATACAAGCAAGAAACACGTCTAATATTCCTGTGCAATGAACATCATAAGTGTTTTCATCTTGCTTGTTTTCTTTGTTTGCTTCAGAAATGATGCTAAAATCTGTGGGTGGTAAAGCATTTACTCCAAGTATCAAAGCTAGTGTCGGAGGGCTAACCTCTGGAAGTACTCTCCTCAAAAGGGATGTAACCTAGAAAATAAGAAATAAATATACATGAAATTTTTTTTTTTACAAAATGTTGTTCTAAACATGATACAGAATGATTATACGTATTTTGCTGTACTTATTATGAACGTACTTAGCATAAGGATTGACAAACTGTTTTGAAATGAGTAGCAATTTTGACTTTCTTTTGCCATTTATAAACTGCAACGTTCTTATTTTATCTTCAAGCACATACAATTTAAGCTTTTTATTACATTTTGCAGGTGTTAAAAACACAGAATAATAAGGAAAACTTCTACTGTTCTCACTTGGAAACTGGTCCGCTACAAAAATTCGACTCCCTGTCCTTTAAGTACGGGCATGTGTTCTGACGAAAAGCATGAAGAATCTAACCTCTGGGGAAAACACTGAGATAAAAAATACTACAACATTCCTCTGATACAAACATTCCTTTATTATCTTGCCACAAATCCCTCTACTTTTAGGGAAAAGGGGAGAAAAACTACAAGCAGATGTTTGCGGAACTGGATCTACTGCAAAAAATGATAAGGAAAAAGGGCAATTGAAACATTCTTCTGTGCTAAAATTTCGATTTATCAATGGTTTCGAAAAATAAATTTCGAGGTATTATAGAAAACACATAACAGTTTGATGTAAAAGGAAAAGGAAAAATATTTTAGAGACATCAAGGTTTTCAAGATAAGCCAGTTTGAGATAACAAGGTTTGACTGAACATGATTTCAGTTTATTGAGTCCTTTAAATGGTGAACCAGATTGTGCATTGAAACACTTGAATGCAATTGTATTTTCTAAGAAGTCTATGAGTGAATATGTCTCAATGGATTGTGGTGGCCATGCCTATCATTGGGAATTCTTTATAAAAACCAAGATTGGGCTCACAAAACTTGGATCCCAACATCTTGTAACAAATAATGCTAAAAATATATTCACTTTTGCTACTACTGTAGCTGATTTTTAATCTTGGCAACGATAAAGTAAAAAAAAAAAAACATTAAACACTGAATTAAATCTCTGTAATTACTGTCAATTCGCGATAACTCGAATCTAAAGGGACTGACAAAAAACTTCGACTTACCGGTAGTTTCGGTTTTTGACATTTTAATATTAAAAACCATCAAATATTTTAATTAATATGTACATATAATAGACAAAATTACAGAACTAAAAAAATTTTAAGTGCAATATGCAGTTTAAACAAAAATATGGGGAGAAAAAAAATCAAATGCATGGTTTTGATTTCAATACTGCTGGACCACTTGAATAGAGCTGATTCGACTTTAGGAAAGGTGCACATCTTAATTCTTTTCAAATTTGGATTCATGGATTCTACTGCTTTAGAAGTTTCAATTTTTCTTTTAACATCATTGAAAGAGTACTAGCTTAGACATCTTTAACAGTAAAGAAAACTCACTCTGTCTGTTAGGAACTTATCAGCAAATAATCGAACTAAAGAATGAAGGGGAACACATCTTAACTAGGTCAGCCTTTGAATAAAGGTACAATCAGTTGACTTGACAACTTGACAGCTTATAAGCAATTTCGTAGTCCAGCACATGTCTAAGTGTAAACAGTATTGTACAACAAAAGAAAATAAGCTAACTCATTTCTGCACGTGTAACTCCTTTATCGCACATTGTCTCAACAGGTGCTCCTCTTGCTTTAGAGGTGCATTGTGCAGGAATTGCAAGTGAAGGTGAATTAATTTTTCTCTCGTAGTCACTTGTTTCTTCTTTTTTTTTTTTTTTTTTTTGTTCTTTAGAAATAAATTTTGAGTCATCTTGAAAAAAAACTTCAAGTTAAAGGAAGTTAACTTCAAGATATTGAGAATAATTACACAGAATTAAAGACAAAAGGGTTGAGACTTGATAAAAACTTCGAGTTTTAGTAATATTTAAGTTATCTGACTTCGAGTTATCGTGAATTGACTGTATTTCTTTTCAAGAATTTCGTTAAAAAATGGTGTGAAAATCTTCTGCTGCTTCGAGAAAAAAAGGAATTAATAAAAGGTGTATCAATGTTTGATACAACTGTACAGATAGTACCAGGGCCGGATTTAGGGGAGGGCAGGAGGGGCTATTGCTCCAGGGCCTTCACAACAAAGGGGCCCTCACAATAAAAAATTTTTTACAAAATATCTTAACTTTCACTGGTCGAAAATATCGGATATATACATATATATCATAAATTTGGATATATATCAAAGTATCGGATATTTTCAAAAATATGATGATCTTTTCGAACCCTGATTAGGGGCCTCCACTCCTTCGTTGCCTTGGGGCCTTCACACTTCCAAATCCGGCACTGGATAATACTAAAAAGTAACATTCAGGGCTAGAGCGAGATTTTTTTCCCCTTCCCAATGCAACCTTTTAACATGGTCAGAGCAAGTACATGAAATTAACCTCCATTCTTGATTGCTTAGTCAAAAAATGTTTTATCTTGAAAATATCAAATAAAAATATTTTCTTTTCTCAATAAAACCAAAAATCCAAGAATTTTAAACAACATATCCCAAGAAACCAAGATCTCTGTTGAAGTTGAGAACCCAAGATCTTGGGCGAAAACCCCTAACTCAGGCAGCACCAGTGGTGACCATTTGAAAATGTATGATTTTGTGTGTGCGTGTGTGAGGAGGGTGGTGAGCAGTATTTTGTTTATAGCTTAAGAGACCAACCATGTAGTATTTATATTTACCTAAGCAGAATGGGCATAAATGGTCTTATACCCAAGGGATGTATCGTTAAATAGGTTGTAAACTATTTTTTCATGATTAAAACTGCTATTTCAATCCATAGAGTTCTAATCTCTGACTGGGATTCAAGTATGAGTCTCCAGTGCAGGAGTCTTGTGCTGTGCCAAGGATGGAATTGGGTGGCAATTCATGCATTCCTATCTCCATTTAAATAAATTGACCTAACATACCTTGAGCGAGTTTTATTAATACCATGAAACAAATTTTAAAGATTATGCCTTTAGATCTAATAATGTCAAAAATTACCTGTCTTTGAACTCGAGCAGAGCCTGTATGAAGTAAACTGAACAAATCTCTCAGTAAGCCAGCTTGCTGAGCCAGATAACTACGACCTACATTGGAGCCACTGAGAGCCAATACCATGGAAAGCATTTCAAAGCAATAAGCATCAGAAGACTTAGGAAGTTCTTCCACTGATTGTGACTTGCTGCATAACAAGGCTTCCCACTCATCTCGAACACGTGAAGCTTCTTTTCTAATGGCAGCAACAATATGAGAACAAACCTAAAAAGGAAAATTAAATAAGTTTGGCTTTTTTTACAAACATGTTCACAAACATTAAAACTTTCTCATTTTCTTTTTTCAGAACTTTCAACTTTGTGAAGAAGCTAAATTTTCTTTCATATTTAACTTTTATTCATTTATAATTGAGCTATTCCATGTGATTGCTACAAATGGTTGAATACAATTCGATGTGGCATACTTGGATGAATAAGAGGTTAGAATCATATTTTATAAATGCACACCTTCGATACATTTACAAAGTATAACTATATATGATTCTGAATCGATATGTACACTGTCGTTTCAGGGGGGGGGGAGTCATGACCTACAAGACGCCCCCCCCCCCAATCAGCACCTGGTAAAACTATGTTGCTATAAAAAAATCTTTCTCCAGTTACAGAAGATTATTTATTTGTCATTTTAATATTGGAAACCAGTATATATACATGAAATACACCACCAACTCAGTCATTCCAGTCGAGGACTGCAGTTTCATGCTTATTAGCACTCATCAGCCTGGCTTAGCTTACTGAAAATATCATGCCTTGCCTGAAATTGAGTTGAACCGAACCATTGTTTCGGTCACTCGTCTGGCCTGTGCTAAGTCTATCTTAGCTACCAGTTTGTTTGGCAATCTTGGCTTCCTTAAGAGGTTTTCCATCTCCAGCTCGGTCACTTCCTAAGCCAGGCTGATGAGTGCTAATAAGCACGAAACTGCAGTCCTCGGTTCGAATGAGTGAGTTGGCAGTGTATTTCATGTATTTCTGCCTTAGCCTGGCTATAGGGCTGTACCTTACTAAAAATATCATGCCTTGCCAGCAATCTTCACGTTGAACCAAACCATTGTTTCGGTCACTCGTCTGGCCAGTGCTAAATCTATCTTAGCTACAAGTTTGTTTGGCACTCTTGCCTTCCTCAAGGCTCTTCGATACCGTCCATCTTGGTTTTTGATGCTAATACTTTCCCTACGAGGAAATCTGCTACCTATTCCAAGCATAACATGAGAAATTATTGGACTATTTTCATGTGGTTTGTTTTAAACGATGGCTATGACGCAGAACTAGTGATGCGCTTTTTCGTTTTTTCTGTGGTGATTTTGAAACATTTTTTATAGCATTTTAAAACTTTTAAATGACTATTTTTACACGTTTGAAAAATGATGTGGAAAAACTGAAAAACAAGCGCAGGTGATTGATTATTTCTCTTTAAAAACATATTTTAAGTTTGTTTCTGAGAAAAAAATTTCTATTGATATTCTTCGTATAGTAAAGCCTTGTTTTTGAAAAACTGTGAAAAACTGCAAAAAATATGCCTTTCACCAGACTACACCCATTTCCAGGGTTCATATGAAAAAATTCCATGACTTTTCCAAGACATTTTCATGACTTCAATGAAAATTTTCATGACCTCATTACACAAAGAGAATAGCACTATTTAATATGAAAAAATTCCATGACTTTTCCAAGACATTTTCATGACTTCAATGAAAATTTTCATGACCTCATTACACAAAGAGAATAGCACTATTTAATCTCAAACTTGATAATTTTTGGAATTGAGCACTAGCAAAACGTCTACGCGAATGCCACAGCCTCAATGAAGCACTCACTCGTAATGAAAAAATATAAGCGTGCACTTAAAAAACTAAACTATTATTTTTTGTCTTCATCATATAAATTTAAATTAAGTAAAAATGCAGTGAAACAAATATGATGATACTTAATTCAGATTTTTTTTTTTTAATAAACAGGCAGAATGATATTGAATGGGACAAAGGTTGAATGAGTCATCACTAAGTTTCAATAGAGCATTTAATCATCCACATAACTAGATAGTATTTCGGTTCTTTAAAGTAAAGCTACATAGTTTAGAAATCAGATCCTTATTGAAAAAACAATTCAGTTATGAATCAATCTTCTGATTCAAAAGTATACTGGTTTTGTTTACTTATTTGCACATTTTCAAATGCATATAAATTAATAGGTTCAGAAATTCCAGAACATGTTTGATTCCCGACATTGAACGTAGCAGGTGGGTCGCATGGATTAGTTTTGTGGGCCGTTATTATGTTGGGCACTACTGTTTTAGAGTATTAGAATTCCTCCTTTTCTGTTTTCTATCGCTTGACTAAAGATGTTTATTTTCTAAAACCTTCAACAAATTAAGATAAAACTCTGATAAATTTTAGTTCAATTTCCACTTTTAAGAGCTTTTATGTGCTATGCTGATAAATCACTCAAGATTTCTAATGCTCTTTTAGTTACTGTTACTTCCTCTTAGGCCAGGACATTTTTCCATTACTTGAAATAAATTTCCATGACTTTCAATGAAAATTTCAATTTTCCATGACTTTTCCAGGTCTGAAAAATTTACTTATTTTTTTTCCCATGACTTTCCAGGATTTCCATGACCCGTATGAACCCTGCATTTTGTCCCACTTTGGGGGACCACTTTCTCTTCTCCCCCAGGGTCTTGTCTTAGGCTGCTTTTCCACTTCCCCCCCTCTGCCTCAATGGCAGGCAATAAATTACTGAATCTCTACTAGTGACCATTCATTCTTTGTCGTTTTGTGTGTTGGTCTTGTATCTCTGTGACATCAAGGATATCCGTTCTAAAAAGAAAACACAGTTTTTTTCTTCTTTTGAGTTCTATTCGATAAGTTTTTGAAATTATTTAGGTGATACATTATTCAGTGCTGTTTTAATATAAGTACCCCCCCCGTTTAAATGTAGAAGTTATTTTGTTTGAAAAATTTGTGCAAACTACCGCATTTTATAATGGGAAAAATATGAAATGCCATTTTTGTTTATGTATTTATTTATTAAATTATTGATTTTAATTATTGATTTAATCAAAGTCCATAACTTTACTAAAAACCAGGATAGTTTGTATAGAAAAAATATTCTACTTGACAATGTTCCAGATCTAGCAATATTAATTAAATAATCGCCTCTTTCTGGAAGGATCAGGTGCATTTCAAACAAAGATGTTGATGAAATTTAGTAAAAAAGTTGGTAATAATTCTGAAAGTCATAACAGAATGAGTCTGAATACGTTATCTTACAAGAAAATGTTTTTATTTAGAATATTGGCTTAGTTTGCATTTTGATATGTAGGCTTTGTGCATTGTGCATTTACTTTCAGATCTTTAATTTTACAAGACTTAGATGTTATCTAGATTTCCAAATATGTAATTAAATCGTTAATAATGTAAACTTTATTTTGTTTTTAGCAGTATTAATCATTTTGTATTTTTCAATGCCTTTTACGACATAAATTATAGAATTAATACTATTATCTAATATACATTTTCTACGGTAAGAAATGAAAGTAATGTACGAAAAAAGGCATTTTTCAATTTTTTGATTGAAATATTCTTAGAAATTTTAATTGCAAACAAAACATTTTTCTTTTTTTTAAACGATTGAGTTTTCTTGGGATGCTTGAAAATATTCAATTTTTGTAATTAAGATCTCATTACTCCACAAATTATCCTAATTTATTCCATTCTCCATGAAGAATCGGGAATTATGTGAATAAACTAGTAAATTTGATAAACATTACTAATGTATCAAGGGGCACGGCAGTGCCCCCGCCAAGTTGAGTGCGAAGCAAACACTACCGTACCATCCTTTACTGGAACCATTTCGCCGCATTTTCAGGCCCTTATTTGAGAACCTTCTAGTAAGACCAGAACGCAGAAATTTTCGTCATCCAGTAAGCTATAATCACATACTTAAAATCCGAAATTTCAAGTCTGTAGGTCATTTAGTTCCGAAGTTAAGCGAAAGCAAAGTTTCGCATTTATGACACTCACTCACTCATGATCATCAAAATAGAACTAGTACTTCCCATAAACTCAGAGAGGTGAAATTTGGTACAGAGTTAGGGTTTAATGACCACATAAAGGGAAAACTTTAAAAACTAGGTTAATTGAAGATCTGGAGTGACCTTGATTAGAAAACACAAGAGCCCAACCAAACTATTAGAGATCGATATACCGCCTTTACAAAAAATATTCAACTTGGTAGGCCGCTTCATTTGATGTCAAAAATCGAAAGTCTGAAGTATCTAATGAAGAACCCTCAGCTGGTCTCAGCTGTATTAGAGATATGGTAATACCCCCTTCTACTATTGGTACATAAAAAATCGACTGTCATTGCAAAAGTCCAGCGTAGTGGGACACATCTTCTAATTTAATCTAGCCTAACTTTAGTCTACTCGAGCATTATACAAATTAAATGTTTCTACAAAAAGAAGTGAAATCCCACCAAAAACATTCTGTAAAAAACTAGCCAAGTCTCGATGGAGCTGCTTGTTTATCTCTAAAAAGTAATGAAATCTAGACAAAGTCATGACAAGTGTAAGGTTCCTTACTGGGATTTCTTTATTATTATAGTTAATGTTGTGTGACTTGGCCGTTAAAGGGTACACAAGGGTACAAAACCAGGTGCTCCATGACACCATTGCACCAATATGTCGCCAGAACCGCTACCCATTGACGATAGAAAATTGCCACTTAGAAAACGTGTAAACAAAATTGACTTGTACCCACTAACGTATAAAGAATGTTTAATGGCCAAGTCACACTACTAATATATAATAAAGAAATCGTAGAATAACATAATAATAAAGAAATCGCAGAATAACATAATACTAAAGAAATCGCAGTAAGGAACCTTAGACTTCAGGGGTCTGTCCAGGATTTTTCACAGGGTCCGTTTTTTGTGAAAAATCAAATAATTTTGTGAAAAATCAATTAATTTTGTGAAAAATCAAATATTTTTTTTTTTTTTTTTTTTGTAAAAACGAAAGTTAAGACTCTTGAGATGGTGGAAACTGCATCATTGACACTTAAAGTTGAGTGTTTTCTCTCTTTTCTGTTGAGAATATCATTCTTGAATGTTTTTCTAGTATTTGGGGAGGGGGGAGGCATCGCTCACTGGGAGATGGGCACCCCTCATATATCCATATTTATCAACCATTCTACATCATGTTAAATTATACTTGAAATGTTATTTGTATAGTATTTAAAATAATTGTAAGAAAAAAAATTCAGTCAGGGGTTCAGCATTTAACTTTTTAACCCAAGACACTGTTTAAGAGCAGAGAGTTTCGTTTAAAACTTATAAACTCTGTGATTTTTACAAAAATAAAAAAATATTTTATTTGTTTACCTCTTAGCTAAGCGTACTAAACGTCGAAATTCGAAAAATCAAATTCCCATAGCGGATGCAAAGAATTGCAATCCTCAAAGTGAAGGCATCAAAAGTATAAAAAACGGCTTGTAAAATAAATATTATTGATAAAATTATTTTAGAATTACATTTTTAGAGTCCTATGATAAACATATCATTAATATCTGAACACAGTTGAAGTAAAAATAATAATAATAACGATAATAATAAATAAATAAAATAAAAAATAAACCATTGAAAATGGAATTCCCCTTTAAAAACTTGAAATAAGCTTTGTTACAAAAATAAAGAGACTTTTCATTTATTTGCATCCTAATAAAGCAAAGTTAGCTTGAAAAAAGAATAAAATATGATTCTCATATAGGATGTAAAAAAATTGCGTTTTTCAAAATGTAGACATCTATAGAAAAAAAGAACGGTAAACAAAAGAGTTTATTTAAAGTTAATTATCCTTTTTAGCATCGAAAAACCAAACCCATGTAACTTTCTCCCAAAATAACAGTTTAACATTGCACTGCCAGACGCTAAGTGGCAATAAACAGTTAAACATTGCACCGCGAAACTCTAAGTGGCGATTAGTTAGAATTTGGTAACCCTATCTGAAGCGATCACACCCCCCCGCCCCCCTACTATCCTTTGCAGTTCTAAGTTCATTTCGCTGTATATTATTGATTATTAAATCATGAGTGAGGAGAAAAGTGCTTACTACGCCTATTCAGAGAATGTTGACGCTTTTTCAAAGTTTCAACAACACCGCTGCATAAAACAAACTAGCAAAATTATAAACCGACTTTCAGCTGTTCATTTCTTTCAAAGAAACCAATAACGGGCTTTATGTTTATTTGGCCGGGCATTATGCTTATTTGGCAGTAGTAATTATTTATGGCTTGAAGGAGTATCACAAGAGTGCCGATTTTTTTTTCTTTTGCAAAATTAGCTGATTTTGTATAAGTTGATTCCTCTAATTTAACTTTAAGAAAGGTTCCAAACATTATCTTTTTTATACAGGAAATATGCTGTATTATTTTAATTTGAGATTTGCTCGTTCAATAAACAATTTGTGAAAGATCCGTTTTTGTTTATCAGACTTTTGTGAAGGGTCCGTTTTGGTTCATTGGATTTTGGTGAAAGGTCCGATTTGGTTGATCAGATTTTTGTGAAGGGTCCGTTAACGAACCCAAATTTGCTCTGGCCAGACCCTTGGACTTGTCATGAATTTGTCTAGATTTCATTACATTTTAGAGATAAACAAGCAGCTCCATCGAGACTTGGCTAGTTTTTTCCAGAATGTTTTTGGTGGGATCATATTTACCAAGTCTATTGAAAATTATGAATAATCATCGCTAGTTATATATAATCAACAGTTTGTTTCCGTTACACACACACATAGATCTATACTAATATTATAAAGAGAGAGAACTAATTTTTGTGTGTGTTCCAGGCAATATCCAGAACCATTGCAACTATTTGAAAAATTCTTTCACTGTATGAAAGGTGACTTAGTGACATACGCTATAATTCGAAAAAAATCCGATAAATAGTTCTTTTTTTATTCCAATTTAGTCCCAAATTTCACATAAATTGCCTATTATTGGCTATTAAAGGGGAGAAAAATTACTTGCACATATTAATATTATGTATCGCTGAAAACAGTAGAATTTTTCGCGTTCTAAGCAATTTGTTTCAATGCTCCAACTGCATTACGACGGGAGTAATTTGCATTTTTAGCTCAAACTTTTTTAGGCTTAGCTGAAATTTAGGCACTACTTTCTTTATTAAATCTATCAATCAAAAGTGAAGGAATTGTCCCGCAGTTTTCTTTTTGACACCATTGGAAAAAGCACTCTTAGCTTCCTTAAGAGGTTTCCCATCTCCAGCTCAGTCACTTTCCTATGCCGGGCTGATGAGTGCTAATAAGCATGAAACTGCAGTCATCGGCTGGAAAGGACTGAGCTGGAATAACTTACTGAAAGTACCAGTATATATGCGTCCACATATGAACTTACTTGTTTTTGCAAGTGGGTCAGTTTGCTACGAGAAAACAAAATTCCAACCATGTGTTCTTTTAAATCATTTGTTTCTAATGTACTTTGGGATTGTGAAAGTTGCATTCCATCAATATCTTGATTGAAATCATTTTTTCTGTCCTCTCCACATTCATTTTCTCCACTTATTAATTTTCCAAATACCTAAAAAGAGAAAATCATTCAGACAAAAAATTTTATAAAGTATTTTAAATTCAAAGAACTAAAACTAGTTTGAAAAACCTTTAAGTATATTCAAAATGCAAAAAAACTATTTGCACACTACTTAATAAAAATGAATTTTACTCTATTATTTACTTCAATGGAATGGATACAGCACTATTAATTTTATTAATATAATGGATATCAAATCTTATTTTTCATTGGATCACTTTACAGAATTTTCCTTGTAGAAATTTAAGGGCAGAACTCCAACCAAAAATTCTTTGAAATCCTCCTTGAACCACTACAAGCAGCATGTGTTAAAATTTATTAAAATTTACGTCACAGTTCCATGTACCGTATTTTCCTGTGTATGTAATCCACAGATTATCTGTTAAAAAAGTGTAAAGTTAATGAGGAGTGGATTACACACTGCCCCGGATTATCTGCTCGTTCTCTGCCTGAAGGTTGTTTATTTTACATAGCTTGAATGTTCCTCTTACGTGATTCAAGCTATCTTTACTAACAATAAAGCTGAAAGTCTCTCTGTCCGGAGGATGTCTGGATCTCTGTGACGTGCATAGCGCCTAGACCGTTCGGCCGATTTTCATGAAATTTGGCTCAAAGTTAGTTTGTAGCATGGGGTTGTGCACCTCAAAGCGATTTTTCGAAAATTTGGTGTGGTTCTTTTTCTATTCCAATTTTAAGAACAAATATATCATAAGATGGACGAGTAAATTACGAAATTATCATAACGTGGAACCGTAACATGGGTACAAGCCAACTAGCCAGAAAATTCACCATACATCTTCTTCATTATCTTCTTTACTAATAATAAAGCTGCAAGTCTCTCTGTCCGGAGGATGTCTGGATCTCTGTGACGCGCATAGCGCCTTGATCGTTTGGCCCATTTTCATGAAATTTGGCCCAAAGTTAGTTTGTAGCATGGGGGTGTGCACTTCGAAGCGATTTTTCGAAAATTCGATGTGGTTCTCTTTCTATTTTAATTTTAAGAACAAAAATATCATAAAATGGACGAGTAAATTACGAAATTATCATAACGTGGAACTGTAACATGGGCACAAGTCAATTGCCGAGATACAAAGTTACCATAACGTGGAACTGTAACATGGGGTACAAGCCAATTGGCAAGAAAACTCACCATACATTATTTGTAAATATACAGGCGAATCAAAAGACCTTTTAATTTTTCTATTACGGGCAAAGCCGTGCGGGTACCACTAGTGTAAAATAAACAACCATATAGTTAAGACAGTTAAGAATGAGTCTTTAATTTGCACAAGGTTAAACAGTTTGCTCCTTTGTCTTGATTCTTTGCAGGGGTCGGAATGATGATTTTAAAAGTTTTAGGACACAATTTTGGTAAAATTTTAGGACAACAAATATCAAGTTTTGATATAGCTTAAATGTAATTTATAAGCGAGATTTTTATAGGTGATCAAACATTTCAAATTCAATCTTGAAAACTACAAAGAATGCATTCAATCCTTCATTCTTCAACACAGTGACACATAATGAAGTAGAAACATTTTATCTTATGATTTTAATCTGGGTGAATCTAAACAAGCAATTTAAAGGAATATCTTTTATAATGAATTTGACTTTATAATAAGTACACAAATAAACATTTTAATACAGAAATATACTTTTTTGTCTCTATCTACTTTAGACTTCATGAACTTTAAAAATGTACTTCCAATAAGTTCGTCCAATTTTAGTTACAAAAAATGAACAAATAGGCTTTTTTTCTGTAAAATTACTTAGTACCAATTTTTTGAGCAGGCCAGAGAGAAATGAGAAAAAACGTAAGTGTACAATTGCAAATGGCTCTTTCAATGAACTTGCAGTTATATTATATTTACCTAAATTGCCACCTTCAAATTGAATAGTTATAGATTTAAAAAATACAAATAAAATTTAAACAACTAAATACTGCTCAATCAGTCTATCAAATACAAGCCAAAGCGTTAACCACTATGTTTGAACATGTCGTAAAAAGACATGATCAGCCAAAGTTTCATCAAGCAATTCAAGTTGCAAGGAATGAAAATCTTCATTCATGGTTGATGATAATTTAAACGATTGATTAATGTCTAATACAAAATTATCTATGTGGAGCAAATGTTTTTGCAACTGCTTTGGGCATAGCATTATGCACACTATGCAAACAATAAGTTCCTATGTTAACCAGATAAGGTAGCAATATCTCAGCTAACATGGTTTGCATATTTTTCATTTCTTTTCAAGGGGAAAAACTCAAAACTATCAGATCCTATAACCCCCCCCCCCAATTCTTTTTCTGCAATGTCTGCTGCACAGCTATTTTTTTCTTTGTTATTTTATTTTTATATCTTTTTCGCAGAACAGGAAAGACTGCAAGAATTAAAAAATATACATAAAAACTAACAGCTTTATATTGAGCATATATTATAGTCAAATGAATCACCCCCCCCCCCCTTCTCCAGAAAAAAAGGTAGCAGCAGCATAGGTTGCTTTCTTTTTTAGAGAAAATTCCTTAGGGTTTACCAAGTTCATTTTATCCTAAAACTTTGGCATATCGTCATGAAAAGTTTCATTTTTAGGTTGTATTTTCTCTTTCTGGGCTGGTATGGAATGAAATAGCCAAAATTTTAGGAAGTTTAGGACAAAATTTGAAAATTTTGGAATTTTAGGATTTTAGGACAACTTCTACCCCTGCTCTTTGTCAAAAAATAATTAGGGTACTACAATCACGTCTTCAAGAAGAAATCAATATATTTTAGATTAATTTTGATTATACCTTTAAAGTTATTGCTTCTTCACGTTTTTAATTTAGTTGCTAAAATTGTATGTTAATCAAAACTTCATTTTTTTACATCCTGTTATCAGCGGATTATACGTCGCCGCGCATTATGCAAAGATTTTTCTTTCTTCACGCTGATGTCTGTGTGTGTGTGCGTGTGACCAGTTTTTTTGTAGCCGCTCTACAGCAAAAACTACTGCATGAGTTTTTGCTGTAGAGCGGCCACAAAAAACTGGTCACACACACAGACATTTTCCAAAAATAGTCGAAATGGGCTCAGCACACCTCAAAACGTTCAAATCCGTCAAAATTTGAAATTTGAAAATTTGCATATATCCAATACTTTTTTCTGTATATTAGATATAGAAGAAAGTAAAAAGAAACTAGTACGTTGTGGCCATCACGAAACTTTCTTCTATATATTTTGTATAATTATGGTCCCCCCATGCTTGACAAGGTAGCAATATTCTCAGCAAAAATAAAATTACACACGCTAAAACTTAACGACCATCCCAATTCCCGATTTATCTCAAAAGCAAAGCAAAGAATGAAAATTGATAATTATTTTCAAAGCCTTGGGAGCAATGGGACCTTTCTTGAGTTATGTGTGCCTGCTATTCCCCAGGAAGTAACTGGCGGAATCAAACAAAATTTGGTCCATATGCTGCCTTAACAGAAACAGGTGCTGATTCAATTTTGGTGTCAATAGCTCAAACGGGGGGGGGGGGGGGGTTGAGCTATAGAACGCTTTAGTCGTCAATTGTGACTGCTGTATCTCAAGAAATAATGAACGGAATCAAACAAAAATTTATCGACAAGTAGCTCTTAGAGGGTATAAGAGTTGATTCTATTTTGGCGTCAACATGCTACATTCTGGATGAAATTTGGAATAAATGTGACTCGATATGTAAACAGGTGTTGGTTCAATTTTAGCGCCAATCGCTGCATGGGGGGCTGATTTATTTATTTACTTATTTATTTATTTGTGTGAATAAAAATAGCTTAATAATTACAATAATAAGAAAGATAAATTGTAATAGACTGTCGTCTGTGTATTTCGCGTGATTTTAATTGTTGGAAAATGATCAGAAAATCATGATGATTTAAACTTTTTAACCGTTGCCATATTGTGTTAGTTAACAAATAAATGTTTGTAATTATTTTAAGCAACGCTTTTTTTCCATTTTCATTCTTTGCTTCGCTTTTGAGATAAATCGAGAATTCAGATGATCGCCAAGTTTTGGCGTGTGTAATTTCGTTTTTCTTGGGAATATTGCTTCCTCGTCAAGCATGGGGAGGGATCAAAATTATAAGAAAGATGTAGAAGAAAGTTTCGTGATGGTCACAACATACTAGTTTTGGTAAATGAAGAGTAAAAGGACAGTTTTTTAATCAAAATTTTGGGTTTCAAAAACAAGCCCTGGATTATACATATCACAGGTTAAATATTGCCCATTTTTCAGAGGAATTTATCAAGAATTTAACAAATATCATAAAAACATGAATCGAACTAAGAAGATATTGTATAACATTAAATTGCAAATAAAACTACACATACTTGTGATGTCAGTAATCTGAACACTTTCAGAGTCTCAGCTTCACAATTTTTTTGTTGAATTTGAAGTGCTGAAACTTTTTTTCCAATGTAAACACTTTCTCCCTCTTGAGTTCCAAGAATTTTCACCTGACGTAGCCTTAAGGTATTGTCAGGACCTTTCAATTCTATTCGAATGCAGACATATTTTCCATCAGGAATATCACAGTTCAGCCATCCAATGTAACGATTTTCAACTTCAAGCTGCAACAACACATAAAGCAAAATTTAACAGAATATCTACAAGACAAATAAATATATAATGCCTAATACATTTATATGTTTATACTGGTGATGCAATAAACAATAATTTGACTGAATATGTAATATCAAATACTTAACGATTTATATTTATGACATCAGGGTTTCCGCTACGGTCGCATTTTTCGCATAATGCGAAAACACTATCTGAATTGCGAAAATAAAGCAATGTATTTTCGCTTTTTAGCTCAAATAAAAAATAAATAAATTAAAAAAAAAAAGAAGAAATGTATGATCCTAGAGAGGAAGCAGGCATGGCGATAATCAACTTATTCTTTTTTAAATCTTATCTAAGATGTTTAAACTACAATTAAGTTCAATAACTATTAGTCTTATCCAGCATTATGTCCCCTCAATAACTGCTTTATTAGGAGGATGGGACTGCAACGTTCTAAACACCAATCGTGTTTTCTTTTTTTATTTTATGTTTAAAAAAAAAAACTGTTGTACTTATTTCTTCAAAGATGTCACAGATGAAATATGAATTGTATTTTCAACTGGAGATGAAACACACTGAGGCATATATAAATATATGAGAATGTGTAACATTTTACCATTTTGCTAACATTTTCCCCTCAATTTTAGCTTTTATGCTAAAGAACTTTTGAACCCAACTTAAACCCTGTATGACATAAGATGAGTATAAAGTTACTGCTAAGAAGCTTGACACCCAAATAAAACTGCAAGAAAGCCCAATTAGTCTGGCTCCATAATACTAGTCAGGAGTAGATTTAGAAGTTAGTGTCTTATATGCATGCCATTGCAAAATGATAAACATAAAATGTCTATTTAAGTAAAGATAAACGATCGTTATTATATTAATGTTTTCCTATTGTCACTTTGCAATCTTTTTAAACTACTGTCACTCCTTAACAAATACTAGTTTCATTCACCTTAACATATTTTGGAAAGTAAAGGGCTTGTGGGGATGAGTGTTGCCCATGATGTTCTTCAAGGGGTATTCTTCGAGAAATACTTGATGTTGATCTTCTTAAAACAATTGACCTCACTTGCACATGCTTCGGGATTGACCACTCAGGTTGACTGATTAGGTAGCATTCTTATACAAATTTGATTTGGGGATACAAGAATGGCTGTTAATAGTTTTGACTCACACTTGCACAGCCTCAATGCTTTGCGGTGAGACCAGGCAAGCCAACTTGCTGTTTGTTTAGCGAGCCTTTTTGCTTTGAGAATAATGTTCATTTTTCTTTGAAGACTGTTCTTTCATAAACAAAAGTAGAGAAAATAGAATTTAAACTTAACTTACTTAACTAAGTCAAAGGAGTAGTTGCAATACTGTTGATTTGATTTACTTATGTTACAGCCATTTATGTTTACCTCAAAAACAAATTATTGCGTATATTTATTTTTTGTCTTCCTTCATACATATGATTCATGAACTCTATATTCATACTCTGCTAAACGATATTAGGTTGGTTGGGGAAGACGTTTAAATTTAGCCATACCTACCCATCTACTGCAAAACTTGTAAAGGAAGTACTAAATACTGAAAAGTTCTTAATGGGTCTACTGTCTGCCCACGGTTGCTATGGACTTGGCAAATGTCCAGTTAAGACAAGTCTGCCTGAATGAGAGGAAAAAGTAAAAACTTGATGAGAGTGTTTTGATTGTTAAATGTGATTCTGCTTAATTTAGCTGTTAATACACATCTGCAAAAGCAAGCCATATTTTACGACTGATTACAAAATAGTCATTTTGGGTCACATTTTAGCTAAAATAGTCGCCATAGCTATCTTTGCTTCAAAATAATACCTTTAGTCATTTTTTTAAGGTGTCAATGGCACCTTAGTAATGAAATAGTTTAAAGTTGCTCACTTGTTTAAGTTTAGCCATTTCATCAAAACTTGGGCCAGCTTTAAATGTCACACCAGACACTTTATTCTAGGAAAAAAAAGTGTGACACATAAGTAACATTTTGATGGTAAATAACAATGTTGCAATGGAAGTAATGCAAGACATAAAACATATAATCATAACTACTCTAAAAAATACTACTAAAACTTCTTTAATGAAAGTCTTTAAGAAAACAAAGTTGCTGCAATACTTCACTCTGTTTTTAATTTCATTTATAGGCACAAGTCGGATTGAGGATTTAAAAAATAATAATAATAAAATAGGACACAATACTGATATTTTTAAGCATATGTTTTTTTTTTTTTTTTTTTTTTTTTGTTACCTTCATTACGGATTGCATTCTCCTGAAACAAAAAACACTATTTCTCTTTATAAAGTGCATTCATGAGCATACAGAAATATTCAATTTTTCAATTACAACAAATTATCTTTTTATTTCAACAAAAAAAAAAGGTGTAAAAACATTACAACAGCATTATAAAAATCAAATAAGAAAATCTTACGCCTAAATCTCGACAATTGTCAATATGAATATACACCATCTTTGGTTGAATCTTAGATCCACATGATAGATTAAGCATCTTCACTTTATTTCGATCTTCATCACCACTTTCCCAAAATGTTTCTGTTGTGTTATCTGTTAAACTATTGACCATAGCCTGACGACTAGATGCTTTTATATCCACTAAAGGTGTTATATCTTTCAAGTTTACAATATCAGCAGTAACCTTTAAAAAAAGGATTAAAAGTTCATTATTTTATCTAGAAATCAAGTAAATTGCTGCTGTAAATCGGTTTTTCAGATAAAACAGAAGTATTAAACTTCATTTGCTACAAAATTTTCTTACAAGAATAATTCAAAAATGAAGCAAGCTGTTTAGTTATAGTTTTGCATTAGATATAATAACTGAGGGGGGGGGGACATAAAAGAATTAATGCAGAGGTAATAACAGAACTTTAAAGAATTCATTCATTGAATGAAGAAATTTTTTAAAAATTTAATAAGAGTAAAATATTCCAAAAAGAAATTTTTTTATAAAATTTTACAATTTTTTTAACAATGAATATCTGCATAAGTAACATACTTTAAACTCAAAAGCGTAATTACTTTGCTTTAATTCTGGGAATTCAGTACTAAGAACAAATAAAAATTATTCAAACATGGAAGTTTTATCGATGTTATACAATAACAAAGATTTTTTTTCTCTTATTTTTTAAAAAAAATCAGAAAAAATAAACTAAAATAACAAACATTAAAATAAAAATAACATTTTGTTAAACATACAACCTAAAAAATGTAATAATATAACTGAAAATATAAAAAATAACTAATGCTAATATTCTATTTATATATTATTAATCAGAAAGTTTGGATAATCAACAGAAAAAAGCTTTACATGAATTATTGGTTAAGTTTAGTTTTAGAAGAAAAATTTTGTCTTTTTCAAGTTCTGTAAACTTTTATTATGATAATTTCAGCGTTTATGCTTGCTTCAAAACAACAAGATACCCCTTTGGCAGAGGGTTGTTTATTTATTTATTTATTTTTTTATTTATTTATTTATTTATTTATTTTTTTTGTGCTTAAGGCAACCACTAAAAAACTAAACATGTGGTACTTCAATTTAAACAATTACATACCTGCCATTATTGAAAGAAACATTAACAAAAAAAACATTTAAAAAAAAAAAACTTTTTTTTTTTAATAATAGAAAAAATGCTAAACTTTTTTCAAGTTGAAAATTGTGAGTAATAAAGTCGGGAATTATCGTCAAATAAAATTTTTGCTCTCATGCGGCATTTAGATTTCCGCATAATATGCAAAAGTAAAAATATTATAAAGTTCAAGTTAGAATTTTCAATATAAATGTATTAGCTTTTAAAAATGTTTTTGGCACATGTTGGTTTAAAAATGGTTTTGCTAATGAAGAATTTTTGATTTATTTCTTTATGTTTTAGAGATAAAAATATTTGAATTTATTTTCTGGTTACATTGTAAGATTAGTTACGTGAAGTTAAAAAAAATAATAATAAAGATTATGAAATAATCTTGCAAACATTGTTTTCATTTTACTTATGAAATTACAAGAATTAAGTACAAAAAAAAAAGAACACCAACATATGTGAAGAATATTATGTGCAAGATCAAATTATGTCAAGCTTTTTCCATACTACTGTTTTTAAACAGTTCGAAAAGGATGTGTGAGTTTTGCTGGAGGCTTTTTCAGCCTGAAACAAATGATTTTATATCAAGCTATCATTGCTTACAAACTTGTCAAAAAAACTTTAAATATTTAAGGAACTAATAATTAATTAATTTAAAATACGTGTCAAACTCTTTTTCAGAATGAGCAGTAGCTTCAAAATGGAAACATGGCTGAAAGGAAAGGGATGGCTTTATTCAATCAAGGCTCATAGATAGAAAAGAACTTCCGAAATTTGAAACAAAAAGCCATTTTAAATCGACTACTATGGATTAATATGAACTGTAAAAGAGGCTTAAGTAACATAATTTAGTTTAATTGGAGGAAAATCATTTCTTTAAATTCTGATAAATGTATTCTGAAAAAGAGTTTGACATATTTTTTAAATTAATTATTAGTTCCTTAAATATTTAGTTTTTTTTTTAATTTTCCAAAATAGTTTATTTTGACAAGTTTGTAAGCAATGATAGCTTGATATAAAATCATTTGTTTCAGGCTGAAAAAGCCTCCAGCAAAACTCATGCATTCTTTTAGAGCTGTTTAAAAACAGTAGTATGGGAAAAGCTTGATATAATATGATAGCACACATAATATTCTACACGTGTTGGTGTTTCGAATTTTGTACTTAATTCTTTTAATTTCATACTTCTATGTAGTAAAATGAAAACAATGTTTGCAAGATTATTTCATAACATTTATAATTTTTTTTAAAACTTCACATAACTAATCTTACAATGCAACCAGTTCAATTGTGACATAAGGATATTTATAAAACAAAGAATATAAATGTATCTATGTGTGTATATATGTGTGTATGTTTCTTATACGCAGGGCCTGATTATTGCTGAATAGGCCATGGCCTATGCTCTCCGTTCTTTAGGAGCCCTAAATGGCCCAAGAAGAGGGGGAAGGAAGGTTACAAACACCAGAAACAAAACATACCGAATTGATCAAATTTTGATTTTAGGATTGGAAAAGGGCGCTTTTCTTTTATATGAGGGAGAAAAATGCTCACAAAAACTAAAATAAAATATCCATAGAAACCCTTAATTTTCTGCATCAGATAAAATTTGTTCCAATGTTCCAAGGTAATTAGAACCTGAATTATAATTGTTCTTGACTAATTTCATGCTAAACTGTAGGTAAGCGTTCACTTAGAAATCTATTGTTGATAACAGTCATCGTTGAATAATGCTTTTATTAAAATTGGTAGCATGAAGAAAATCATTGAGAAGAAAGATATGTTGACATTTTTTCCCCTTCGAATATGAAGGAATAAAATTCCGGCTTTTCCTGAAATCAGGGGGGTTTAAAATTTTTCGTTTTTGATTAATGTTCTACAATCTGTCAAGGAATCTTACATCTTTTTTTCTGCTCAAACCTGGATTGTTAAACATGCGTCACTTGACGTAACTTTTATTTTCGAGGTAGACTGTGCAAAGTTGGGTGATGCAGCTAGGAAATTAAAATAATTTTTAGAACCCAAAAGAGGTATAATCGATGAAATAAAGCTTGTAATCCAAATGTCGTTGCTTTTCAGCGCGGGAGGGGGGGGGGGGGGGGTCCAAAATTTAAACGTTATGAAAACAGAAAATGAACTTTTATTTTTCTCTTCTCACTTTCTTGCACAATAAACAATTTTAAAAATAAATCATTAGAATGAAAACAATTACATTTTAGATTGTACGTTGAAGTTTTTAAATCCGCAAGCTCACATCTTTTTTGAAAGGAAAAAGGGGTTCCTTGTAACCCCGAAACATATTTTAGCAAATATTTGTCTTTTTAGATTTTCATTTTTGCCAGGATCATTAATTATATTGAGAAACAATTTATGCATGCTTTCCTTTATTTATTTTTAGCTGTGCATAGCAGTTTCACCCTCGTTAATAAGACAATAATGCATTAAAAAACTATTTTCAGTATGTCATGCTATGATATAAAATTACACACCCTTGCCATCGATGTTTTCCGATAAAGAAAACCGGAAAAAAAAATTCAATTAAAAATAATTGAAAAACCTTGATTTAAAAATTTATACGATATTATCGGTAACTTTAATATAACAGAATGCTAAAATTCTTCTCGTCTGCAGCGGGATTCGAACCGGAGGTTGTTGCACCACTGGCCAAGCACCTAACCGAGTGAGATATAAACGCATGTTATCTAGAGTTTAGTGATGCAATAAATAATGCATCATAAAATATTATCAATTTAATTTCAAATTATTGCTGCTCCACTCCTATTAGTCATAGCGTGATGTTATATAACCTATAGCCTTCCTCAATAAATTGGACTTCAACACAAAAAGAATTTTCCAATTCCAACCAGTAGTTCCTGGGATTAGCGCATTCAAACTAACAAACTCTACAGCTTTATATTATTAGTGTGATTATATTTACATTTCTAAAAGCTATGCTTTTCAGTAAAACTTATTTATTCATTTATATTTCTGCCATGTGTGTGTAATAATATTAATTTTCAATAGTGTAATGAGAAAATTTTGAATTCTCATGAAAGAAATTCTTGTTGTGTTATGGATTTTTGTTAATCATTTTACAACGTTTGATATTTTCCATCACAGTGTCATTGTTTTAACTTCAGCTTGTGCACAATCTAAAATGTAATTGTTTCCATTTGCATGATATATTTCTATAATTGAACTTGCTAACGTATTGCAAGATGGCAGTCCTTGTGACGCGGAAAGAGACTGAAAATAACTGTTGGTGTTGGAAGTAGAGCGCTACAAGTAGCGACGCTACTGTAGTAGCTACATTTTTTATAAAAATATGAGCTGACCCTCAAGCATATCATTTTGATTTCATACGAGGCGTATCCGGAAGGTAAGTACCGTTCGTTCTAATGCCGCTGCAGCGCTGCTGTCGGCGCTCAGTGCATGCGTACTTGTTTCCTCTGTTCATCGGCTATAAACTCGCGCCATTACAGTTGATTTGTCTTGTGTTTTGCATTTACTGTGGCCGTATATAATGTTCAAAAAAAAATCGATGATCCCGCCGACTGTGAAATTCGTTCTGTGATCCGGTTTTTGAATGCAAACGTAGAGGAATGCTCAGTGAAGGAATTGTGTTGCTGCATGACAATGCTCGGCCCCATACTGCTCGTGACACTCAAAGACCCAACAGTTCGGTTGGGAGCAGTTTAATCACCCGTCGTACAGCCCAGACTTGGCACCGTCTGATTTCCACTTGTTCTTGCACATGAAACGAGAACTTGGAGGTAGGCGCTTTGCTTGTGATGACGACGCAAAAAACGCTCTAAATTTATGGCTCTCTTCATTGGCGGCAAGTTTCTTTGAGGCACGTATAAATAAGCTGGTGAGTCGCTATGACAAGTGCCTCAACAATGGTGGAAACTATGTTGAAAAATAATTTAAGGTATGATCTTTCATGTAAACATTAAATAAGCTTTTAAAAAAAAAATTATAGCTTTTTTTTCAAAACGGTACTTACTTTCCGGATACGCCTCGTACGTTCTGTTTGATGCCATTAGTTTGTTTGCTGTAGTAATTTTCATATTTTGCCAATATTGGTATTGAAAAGAGCTCGACTTAAAAAGAAAAGTATATGAATCAGCGATAGCAATTTAGTAGCTCCTTAATTTTTTTCTGGCTGCTGAGAAAGTCTCGTGGATGAATGTTTTAGATTTCAAAGAGATTAGTGTGTCTATACTGCAAAAGCACTTATTTTCGCGAAAATGAAGATATTGGTGATTTCCTGAGTTGAAAGTTTATTGAATTTTAAAGATACTGACCAAAAGTTGAAAAACAAAAATATTTTGTGATACTTAAATTTTTGCGATAATGACGGGCGCGTGAAAATAAGTGCTTTTACAATGTTCCCCAAATAAAGAAGTTACTGTAAATGTCATAGAAGAGGATTATAGTGAATTTCCCTAGCCCGCTTACAAAAAATAGGAGCATTAGTGTTATATAAGAGTATGATAAATGGACATTTTTGGGGAAAAAAAGAAAAAATTGATTTTTCTAACTAATACTAGAAAGTTGCCTCTTAAGGTATGACGGGTGGAAATTGCTTCTATATTTGAATGAAGCCATTGCCTCTTTGGTGATATTTTGATAGTTGAAATTGTAACCCTAACTCCAGTGAATTTACCCTGAACTCCAGTAGGAACCGTTCATTGTTGACCTTTTTTTTTTGTTTCTTCATTCCCCTGAAATGACACAGTCATACCAGTAAAACAGTTAAATTACCGGATCCAGTTCAGCCTCGTCACGATAAAGCCTTTCCCTGCATATTAAACATTACCAAAACATATTGTCAAATAATCATGCCATGGCACGATTTTCATTGTTGAAACACGTGCTTTACTTGATCATCAGCTATTATATATAAGAAGATTCCATGTTGAAATGAGCTAATATATCAATCTAAACCTCTTTCCGTTCAATCTCCTTACGGTGTGTGTGTATTAGGGTGTCTCAAAAAAATCGAAAGTTGATTTTTCAAGTTGCACACCCTCTTATATGTTTCCATTTGCTTCAAAACAATTGTAAAAAAAGTTTCACATAATTTTAACAACCTGCAGTCAGTGCCGACTTCCATCTGAAAGTGTGAACCAGCACTTGTAATTCTAAGATTCTATGTCATATATTAAAAAAAAAACTTTTTTCAAATACTCGAAATTCTCTTTATAAAACGTTGCCCTATACTACACATGTGTACCACAAAAACATTCATTAAAATTAAAAAAATATTTAGGCATCCCATACTTGGCCTAAAATTTATAATGTTCTTCAAAAAAAAATTTTTTCGATAAATAATTTTAAAAATGTAAGGTAAATTTAATGAAATTATCAAGCTGAAAAATATAAATACTAAAGTAGGTAATTAACGTTAAATAGAAATTTTTGCTCTCCTGCAATATTTAACTCTCCTACATAGTACTCAAATATATGGATTTTTTCAAAGTTAAGTTAAATTTTTCATTTTAAATATATTATTTTTTATTATTCATCTGCAAATGTTGATCTGAAACGTATTCGCTAATAATTTTTAACTTTATCTTTTATTTAAATTTATATGTAATTTTTTTTAAAGATAAATGGAAAAAAAATCAATTTTTTGAAGATAATTATGAATTTCAGTACAAGTGGGACATCTAAATGTTTTTTTTAATTTGAATAAATGGTTTTGTGGTACATGTGGGGTGTAATGTACAGAGGCAATGTTTAATTAATAGAAATATTAAGTTTCTAAAAAAAGTTTTTTCTTTTTTTTTTTTTAATGATTTGACCTAGCATTTAAGTGCTGGTTTTTACTTTCAGACGCAAGACGGCACAGGTTTCCATTGCTCAAATTAAATGAAACTTTTTTTGCATAATTGTTTTGACATAAGAGGAAAAATATAAGAGGGTATGCGACTTGAAAAATCAACTTTTATTTTTTGTGAAACACCCTAGTGTGTGATTTTTATTTACTTATATTTTGAGAAATAGCGAAGTAGCGACTACATTTCAAAAGTAGTTTGTAGTTGCTACATTTCAAAAAAAGTAGTTGTAGTTAACTACATTTGTAACAAAATAGTTGCAGTTCTACGCTACAAAAAAAAAAAAAAAAAAAAAAAAAAACGTAGTTTTTTCAACCACTGACAAAAGAGAAAATACAATAATAGAAACCATGAAACTTTTAAATTCTCAATTAAATTATCCTAAAATATTTTCTACAACAGTAAAGATCTTCAGAACAGTTAAGAAATTTTGTAATATTATCAAATGTGTTAAAACAATTAAAATTTGGATTTTTAAAAATTAAAAGGATATTATGGAAAATTTTCTAATAGTTCATGGGTTTTTTGATAATTTGCTGTGAATCAGTCATTTATGAACTGTGGAATCGACAGAATTTTATTTTTAATTGCACTTATACACAGGGCCGGATTTGGAAGTGTGGAGGCCCCAGAGCAACAAAGGAGTGGAGGCCCCTAATCAGGGTTCGAAAAGATCATCATATTTTCAAAAATATCCGATACTTTGATATATATGCAAATATTTTGATATATATGTACAATTGTACATATCCGATATTTTCGATTTTTTTGACCCGTGAAAGTTAGGATATTTTGTAAAAATCTTATTGTGGGGGCCCCTTTGTTGTGGAGGCCCAGGGGCAGTTGCCCCGCCTGCCCTCCCCTAAATCCGGCCCTGCTTATACACAATTTCAAATGCTTAAAAATCAAACAAATTTTGATTTTTTACTTGGGCACATGCTCCAGATGCTCCAACATCGTCTTCTTCTTCTGTACGAGACAGTATTTTACTGATGTTGGAAAAAACATGACTACGATGAAGAAAACTGTGATCTTCAGCATGGAATTTCAAGCACCAGCAACGCATAGCTATTTGCTGAAGGGAAGAACCAACAGGAAGCAACATCATCAAGTCCGACACTGTTTGTAGAAATGCATGAAAAGTCTGCGGCAAAGGATATGTGGCTTCTCCAGCTATTGTAATGTCTGACAATGGATGCTCACAAACACCAAGATCTTTTTCTTGCTAATAAATAAATAAATAAATAAATAAATATACGAAAAACACAAACACAATATACCATGAACAGCACTTTTTAAACATAAAAAACAAATTGGAGTTTAAGTAATATTGCTTGAAATTTTGAAATTAAAGAAATAAGTGAAACCAAGGCCTTCAAAATAAGAGTGTATAAAAATAACATTAGACAAGTCAGAAACAATTTAAAAACTTTCAGTAAGATTCTCTCATAACTGGAAATTAAATTTTAAAATTGAGCACGAAATATTGAATGCTTCAGGGACATCAAATATATATATATATATATATATATATATATATATATATATATATATATATATATATATATATATAATGGGAAAAGAGCTATGACTGCACCTATGGGGAAGCAATGGAACAATTCAAATCATAAAAATGAGTGTGTAAGAAAAATTTTCAACAAAGTATAAATACAGAGCAAGAAATTTTAGCGATTTTACAACAAAGTACTTTATACGGAAGATTTTAAAGGAAACACTGCAGCAATTTTACTGAATGTACAAAATAAAGTAAACACAGCTTCTGGAAATACTGAATGAAATTTCAATTAATCAAACATTTAGGAAGAGTAAATTTTTTAAATATTTTATCCAAATACAATAATATTCAGATATGTAAAAGAGAGTCATACTCTCAGTTTAATTCCTCAGTGAATGACTCTTAAACTCTTATAATGAATAAATAAATGATAATTGATAACCGATTGTGAATAAGAAATTCGTACAACCTCACAAAATAATAGCAATTTTTAAAAAAAATCCTAATTCAAAATAGCAGCTAGTCCGTCACACAAAACTTTCAGCATACAACTTGAACAATTTGACTAAGATCAGAAACTGTGACAGCTTTTCACCAATTTATAGGACAAAATTGCCTTGCTTCTTGCTGAGTCATATTGGAATTTCTACAGATGCTGCCAGCCATTTGAGACACAAAATCAAATCTATAGACAAACATCGCCTGTGTGTTTATAGAGCTCTCCGTGCAGGGCTCTCAACACATTTTAGCCATAGAAAAGAGTAAAAGAGGATCATTTTCAATCAAAAAGGGGACTAAAGAGGACCAGTTAGGATTAAAAAGAGGACCTTGGGAGGACCATTCATAGTTAAACCCAGGGAAGCACCAAAAGGCAAATTAGCTGCCTGCTGGGTAAATCTGTGAAGATGATTCGTCAATTAACCATAATAATGATTTTTAATGACACAATTCCTTATCACCTTCTGTACAACTGAACTTTTTATCCATTGAATTATATTATTTGCAAACATTTCTATGGGGGGGGGGGGGAGTGACAAGCAAGCATGTAACTAACAATCTTACAGAATAATTTTAACTGAAAAGTAAATTTTCTATTAATTAACAACTAAAAACTGGCTGATTATAAATAATCTGACTAAGTGATCGATGAATCAGTGCATACTTAGTTAAGACCTTTTAGATGAGTTTTTAAAGTAAACAGCTTAGCACATA
The DNA here is from genome assembly GCF_026930045.1 of Uloborus diversus. NCBI lineage: Eukaryota > Metazoa > Arthropoda > Arachnida > Araneae > Uloboridae > Uloborus > Uloborus diversus. The sequence goes on along the minus strand of NC_072731.1, from coordinate 152,590,529 downwards.
GTCATTTACAAAAATTTTCACATAACCAGTTTAAACAGAATACGTTTTGATATAAGGTACTGCAAGACAAGAAGATATAGTTTAGAGGCCAAGAGGGAGTACCATTGTTTTTAACACATATTTCCAACCTTAATATGGTAGTTCATATACATATGAGAGTTTATGACCAAACACCCAGCCCAGGAGGTAATTTCTGGCTTTGCTACTGAATAAGCTCAAAAATACTAGAGGTTTGCAAATACTTTATTAGCATAAGTATTCAAATCATTTCTTCATCATATGTATTAGTTTTCTGCCACCAAGGTATTGCAATTGTCTTCAAGCATTATACATAAAAATTACTACGAAAGGAAACATTTTATTGAAGTCACCACATCCAAATATATGCAAATGCTGCTTAAGTGATAAAATACACTGAACATAAATTTGAGCCTAATCTACTGAATAACTTAATGTAATCAATTAATGTGCAAGTTCAGATTCATAGAGTTATACTTTCAAATTGAAAATACTCATTATGATTATTTTCAATAATAAATTAAGACACAAAGAAATACAAAAGTAATTTAGTTTTTAGTTTTTTAAAAATAACACTAAATAATATAATCTGAGGCAGCACATGTCAAAATTGCTTCCAGTTTCCAAAAATATTAAAATAATTCCAAGATGCAAAAGGTTGAAATCTCGAACACGATAATCAAATTTCCTCGAAGTACGATCACTGGTTGGCATGTTTTCCAAAAATGTATTTATTTATTATTTACTAATATTAAACATAAAATATGCTAGTCCAAGATAGCAGATGGGAAAATAACATTCGACTGCACAAAATATTAAAATATTTACAAGATGCAAAAAGATTGAAATCTCAAACACAAGAAGCAATTTTTCGCGAAGATTGGGTAAGTGCAATGCTGCCATGTTCCAAATATAAGAAAGTGTATTATCTATTAATATTAAATAAAAAATAAGGTAATCTATGGTGGCGTATGTTGAAATAATTTCCGATTGCTAAAAATATCAAATTATTTACAAGATGCAAAAAGATTAAAATCTAAAAACAAGACAAGCAATTTTCCGTGAGGTCCGAGTAAGTGCAATGATGCCGCGGTTCCAAAAATAAGAAAGTTTATTATCTGTTAGAATTAAACATAAAATGAGTTAATCTGAGATGGCGTAAGTCAAAATAACTTCCGATTGCCCAAAATGTCAAGATATTTACAAGATGCAAAAAGATTGAAATCTCAAATACAACAAGCAATTTTTCGCAAAGATCAAGTAAGTGCAATGTTGCCACGGTTTCAAAAATAAGAAAGTGTATTAACTATTAAAATTAAGCATAAAATAAGCTATACTAAGGTGGTGTACATCAAAATAACTTTTGATCGCCAAAAATAGCAAAATATTTACAAGATGCAAAGAGATTGAACTCGCAAACTTGACAAGAAATTTTCGGTGAAATCCGAGTAAGTTTGATGTTGCCCTTACCGTGGTGGCGAAAAAAAAGTACTTTATTATTGATTGAAATCAAACATAAAATAAGCTAATATAAGGTAATGAATGTTAAAATAACTTTTGATTGTCAAAAATATCAAAATATTAACAAGATGCTGAAAGATTGAATTCGCAAACACAGGAAGCTATTTTTTGCGATGCTGCATAATGAACTCAAGTTCAGAAAATTGTACTGATGAAATGTTGTTGAAGAATATTTAAGCACAATTCAATGATTTTCTACTGATTTCAAGCACTAAAAAAACGTTCACATTTTTGAGCAATCATGATTGCTATTTGTTTTTATTTGACCATCCTTGGCGTCTGGTTCCTTTTTCAACCCCACCGTTCACAGCAGGCATGGCTCCTCCGGTTCTGAGCACTGTCCCCCGGAATTTGCTTCTCCTGGTTGGCGGCGTCCATATTCTACACACACTCACACTCATACACAGACACACTCACACACACGTACCTTTACACACATACACTACACACCAACGTGCAAACACACAACTATACACACGTAACCGTCCAACAGGAGGAGCAGGTTTGGGGGGACAGAAGTCGTTTCTAGAAACAATAACTTCAATGAGTAGGGTCCTGTCACAGCGCATGATTACGAGAAACATAATTTGAATTCAAAATTTCAGAATTCAAATTAATTTAATTTTTTCTCATTTATTTTTAATTATTTACTTTTTTTTCACGGTTTTCAAGTTCTTGAAAATGAAATATTTTTTCAACATTTTTCCAATGTTTTTTGAGGGCGTACGAAGACATCATAACTGCTCTCCCAAACCGCTCGATTTGCTGCATTTCCATGCTGCAGTGGTTGAAAGAGGAGTAATGACGTCAATTTGAAGCAAAATAGAAATAATACAGGAAAAACAGGTTGAACAGAAACAAGGCGCTGTGGCCGCGTGTTTGGGCATAACAAACATCAGCACACACTATCTTTTAACGCAATGAAAACTTTTAAAATCTGATTTTTAAGTAAAAACAACTTAAAAGTGGACTAAACGGACTTTACCCTTAAAAATGTACTTTGGCGGGAAAAGAGGACCATTTGGGAACTCCTGTCCATGGGGCTACTGGTGCTTCCAGATATACAGGACCGGATTTGGAAGTGTGAAGGCCCCGGGCAACGAAGGAGTGGAGGCTCCTAATCAGGGTTCGAAAAGACCATCATATTTTCGAAAATATCCGATACTTTGATATATATCCGAATATTTTGATATATAGGTATATATCCAATATTTTCGACCCATGAAAGTTAGGATATTTTGCAAAAATTTTACTGTGGGGGGCCCCTTTGTTGTGGAGGCCCAGGGGCAGTAGCCTCGCCTGTCCTCTCCTAAATCCGGCCCTGCAGATATAGGGAAGCTAGAAGACATTTAGGGAAGATAATATCTGTTTTTTTTTTTTTTCTGGACATAAAAGTGTCAACATTTTTTTTATTATTATTTTTTTAAAGCAATCATGAATTGTTAAAATTATTATCGCTTGACCAAAGTTGATGTTGTTCAGATATCCATGACGACAAGAAGAAGCTAACTCGTTGTTTTATTATTTATTGAGAGGACAAATTCTGTCACCATGGATACAAATCATTTGTGTTCATTCTAAGTCAAAAAAAAATTTATTGTTAAAAAAAGGGGGGGGGGGGTAAATTACGTTTTCTCAGGAAAAAACATCAACATACATGAACTTTAATAGCAAATTTATTGGCTATTTCTATTCCGTTCCATTTTTAGAAACAAGAAACTCAATAAGTAGAGTAATATCGCAATTTGTGATTGCGAAAAACATAATTTGAGTTCAAGATGTCGAAATTCAAATGAATGCTGGATGTCTTAACTTTTTCTTTTTTCGTCTTCTCGCTCAAGTCATTAAAAAAATAACCAATGAGTTTTGACACTCTTGGCAACAAGCCCTCATTTACTTGAACTGGTCTAGTCTATAGAGTTCAACATTGAGTGGTCATGATCGTGCCGCTAGGAGGATTGAAATAAATTAAAGTTAGTTTTCAAACAGCTGGGTTATTCCATCAACGCACATAAAGACAAATATCTTGCACTAACAATTAAAATAGAATTAAAAAATAGTTTTAAAGCAAAATTTACTCACAATGTCATGTTCTTTTTTTTCAGTTTCATCATCTCCATCTTCATCTGGTTTATCAAACGGAGCAGGAGATAATGCAGCAACAAAGCACCACAAGAGATCATGAAGAGACATGGGCTGTGTTACACAACGTAGCAGCCAGTTTAAAGCCTAAAATGAACATTTCATTATATCAATATAAAACTTCTATGAAGCAATAGCAAATACTTCATATCAAGCAGGATTTGATATCATATATTAATGGTCATGAAAGTGAAGAAATACAGAAAAATATCTCAAAACATCAAAAGCCAAAAAAATAAATAGAAATTAACTCAATACAATTCAATCATACTACAACACCTAAGTTTTACGATGTACTATTACTAAAATGCAATTCATTCTAACTATTAAAAATATGCCTTCTAATCTTCTAGAATTAATATGTCTAAGACAATTTTATAAATATAATCTTTCCCACAAATTGCAAATTTTGAAATTCAATCAAGGTTTTATCACAAAACATTTAAAGACATTCAAGTACCTTGCAATAATCAAGTACTACAATTTCATAAGCAGTTAAACTTTTACAGTAAACAACACTTTTTGAAATTTTTAAATGTGAAAACAAGTTTAATTTAATTATTATGTTTTTAAAATTGTAATACCAGTTGCATGAGCCGATAAATGACTTGATCTCACAAACATAAAAAAAAATAAGTGTCTGTTACTTTTAAAATTCCCAATGGGAAATTGGATTTCAACCTTTATAAGTCCCAACAGAAAAGAACTTTAAAGGAACTCCCCCACTCACAAAGTGTCCTCCCATCATTGGTACATGGCCGACAAGCCTGGAATCTTAATTGATTCCGGTCTTAGTCGGCCCAATTCTTCATGCTGAGCAAGTTTGCGTACTGGACACACCATAAAAATTAAGTTTGTAGCAGGAGAAAAAAGTTTTCCCCACCTGTACCTCATGCAATTTACATCCAGCCACGCCCAAACACATTCTTAGTTGCATAGCAGTGAAAAAAACGAAACTTTTTACTGATTCTAGACTTCTTAAATGTTTTTCATGTTTTTGATATCATATAATTTTAGAATTTTTTTTTGTGTGTGTGTGCTTTTTTATATTGTACTTAGAGTTTAGATGTTCTGTGTTTTTTTATTCTTGTAGCTGTACTTTGGCTTCTCCACAGTTCCATGTCCATTTTTTGTGTCTTAAACGCATGGGATGATAAAAAATAAAAAATATATAATTAAATTTTTCCTAATAAACCTAAACTATTCCCTTTATTTTACAATAGTCTTCTTGATTGTAAGTTCCTATTAGAAATTAACATACATTTATAATTGAACCCAAGAAAGCTGGGCTGCATTTTTTCTAATTCATTCGTGGTTCTGAATCACATATGATTTGATGAGTATACATGAAATAGAACAACAGCAATTTAAAATTCCACGTGCAATACAGATAGGGTGTCACGGCCAGATAAATTCAGAAGAGGGCGCCGTTGCGGTAAAGTATTGTAAAGTGTTATTGGCAACGGCATGAGATAAAAACAGATGATTGCAGCATTCGAAAGTTGGTTGTTTCAGATGTGTTTTAAAGGCGCAAGCCTAATTTTTAACTAGTTCCTTTTAATGCAAGGTTCAAAGAAGAGTTACTAGACTTGTAAGGGGACTTACAGATTTTGACTATGATAGCAGACTTAATAGGCTTAATATGTATATAGTACAGTAAAATTAGGCCAAAAAATGACCAAACCTAAACATCCAAAAAAAAAGTTGAAATCTGTTGCAAATTTGCAAATTACTTCTTAACCTTCCAGCAATAAGGGGAAAAAAGTCCCAGCACTTTGCGTGTCCAATTTTTCGCGAAAGGGGGAGGGGGGACAAAATAATCCCCTTCTTAAATAAAAATAATTTCTATTACTTAAAAAAAAATACTCAAAACTCGCACAGGGTTCATACTCTATTTAGATGAAAGAATTCCATGACTTTTCCAAGACTTTTTCATGACTTCAATGAAAGTTTTCATGACCTTGCTACACAAAGAGAATAGCACTATTCAATCTCAAAACTTACTAATTTTTGGAAATGAGCATTAACAAAACATCTACATGAATGCCACAGCCTCAATGAAGCACTTACTTGTAATGGAAAAAATATAAGTGTACAATTAAAAAACTAAACTATTCTTATTTGTCTTCATCATATAAATTTAAGTAACGTAAAAATGAAGTGAAACGAACATGATGCTTAAATATGTAACTTTTTTTTTATAAACAGGCAGAATGATATTGAATGCGACAAAGGTTGAATGAGTAAGTCATCACTAAGTTTCAATACATTTGCTTCAAAAGTTGCCTTTTAGTGTCAACAGAACATTTAATCATCTACGTAACTCGACAGTATTTTGGTTCTTTAAAATAAAGCCGCATAGTTTAGTTCCTTAAGTTTCTAAACCAGATCTTTTTTGATTCATTACTGAATGGTTTTTTCAATCTTCTCATTTAAAGTATACTTGTTTTGTTTACTTATTTGCACATTTTCAAATGCATATAAATTAATACGTTCAGAAATTCCAGAACAAGTTAGATTGACATTGAGCGTAGCAGTGGGTCGCATAGATTAGTTTTGCGGGCCGTATGTTGGGCACTACTCTTTTCAAGTATTAGAATTCCTCTTTTTCTGCATTCTATCGCCTGACTAAAATTCTTTATTTTCTAAAATCTTCAATAAATTAAGGTCAACTCTGATAAATTTAATAATAAAGTTTTTACAAGTGATGGAACCTAACTCGGATGCAATAAATTTGCCTTTTTTGAGTGGGCGTGGCAAAACCAAGAACGTGCAAGTTCGCTACTACAGAATATGAAACATAAGAAGTGTTGAAAATAACAATTTATTCGAAATCAGTGATGTCCAAGCAGAAAAATCACATCTCAAAAAAAGGCAAGCGGCTGCGACAGAAGTGGATGCAATGAGATTTTAAAATTCAGATATGATTTTGGGATCGTTCAGTTTTCCACTTTAAATAGCATTTATGCGCTACAGTGTTAAATCACTTCAGATTTCTAATGCTCTTTTAGTTACTGTTACTTTCTCTTTGTCCGGGACATTTTTCCATGACTTGAAATAAATTTCCATGACTTTCAATGAAAATTTCAATTTTCCATGACTTTTCCAGGTCTGAAATTTGCTTATTTTTTTCCCATGACTTTCCAGGATTTCCATGACCCGTACGAACCCTGCTCGCAGAAACCACTATGTAATAGTAAAATAATAAACTCTCACAGAAAAAAAATCTAATTAACTGGAGAGCACAGACGGGGGGAGGGGGGGTCCATGGTGCAAATTGCGTCATTGGAATTTTTAATGCAGTTTTTTCAAGGGGTATTTCTTTCTTTTTAGAGGGCTTTTATTCTGGATGGGTAATCCGTCACACTTACCTCACTGTTAAGGGGTGCGCTATCACTTGGGGGAAGGGGACCCTGAATTTGCATTCTAAAATCAACCATTGCTCTGAAGTTCACAAAAAAATTTACTGATTTTAAACTTTTCTGAAGTACAAAATGCCACACAATGATATAGTAATGTCAGAAGGATAATTCTAGAAGATCTAAACGAGCTCAGTAACCAATTTATTTGTGACTGGAGTTATTAAATTGCTTAGAGCGCTGGAGTGATATCGAAAGCAAAATCCCTGTGCAGCATAAAAAAAAGTTCAAATTGACTAAAGTTTCCCTCCTCCTTCTTAATTAATTTACTTCAACTTTTCAATAATCTTTTGCCATCACTGTAAGGGGGATAAACCGAAATTGCCAATAGTGAGACGGGCAATGCTGCAACTCTGCACCCTCTAAGTCGGTGGAGGTTCTCATTTGCAAACACCAAGCTGCCTCTCTTTTATGCAGCTGGTTATGTTAACTATGCTAAATATGCACACATATACTTGCAGCACTATCTGAAACTTTTGAGTACATTATGCGATAAAAAAAATTTGATCACATCAAACATCAGCTATCCAACGATCCAACGCAGTGACAAATTTTGGTGGTCCAGAACCTGTAGTGATCTAACGATGGAACAAATCTTGATGAGAGATATGAGCAATACAACAGTAGAATTCTAAATATTAACATCTTTTGTCTCCCAGTTTAGAGATTACAATCCGTTTCTAAAGACACCTGAAGTTTCTTCCTCTTATGGGTACTGACTCAAGTTGGTAGTGGTACTGCTCGCTGATACTGGTTGGTAGCTGATAATAAGGCAAATTGTGATGAGGCCTTTAACGTTGAGGTAGTAACATAAAATGATATTGAAGGCAAAATATTTAGTGGCATTTCTTCGTAAAGGAAGTGTGCAGTTAAGTCTCTAGCTTCTGTTACGAGAGTAGTTACTATCGGTAAAGATGTGTAAACCCAAACCATCTTTTACACCGATTGGTATGTACAGTAAGGATGGAATAACAAATTGCTAAAAACTTTCAGTACGAGTTATGCACTGGCCCTATATCAGTATTCGATGAATCAGGTTTTATAAGGAAAGAAATCTTGAATTTATTGCCTGAAGCAAAAGATCCATCCACCATCACAAATCAAACAGCTGGTGTCATTTATGTTATAGATGGAAGACACCTTCTCCATCAGGTTTTTTCGGTAATGATTTGCAAGATTCAAGGAAATGTTCCAGATGCGCAGTGCATATGCAGGCCAACCTTATGAAAAGAAAAAACGGGAGATCCAGTCAAAGCTTTAAGGGAGAAAAAGGGAGATTTTAAAAGATGCTATAATAAGTAAAAAACACTGTTATAACAAGTATTTATTTAATTTTTTCATGAAAGAGAATTCACTCGTAAATTCGCTCTTTTTGTTTGTAGATATTTCTTTTTTTCAGACATCGCTAAAGATTGAATGTTAAACTACAACGCACGCTGTAGATCGAGATGAAAACACGCGGCGCAGTTAGCATGCGTCTGAAAACTGAACGATACCGCGAAAACGGCAACGGGGCATGCGTGAGATAGAAGTGAAAGTGCGAACATAGAGTTAAACCGAAATACCATCTCCGGAAGCTTTTAGGTCGACACTCCGAACGCACCCATCGGATGTTTGCCGCTCACCTTGCGTTCGACGAACCTCACCGGTCGATCGGTAAGTAACCGGTTACTAACCGCAGCGTTCTATGATCAACCGGTTACCGCATCCGTTACCATTCTAAGCAGTTGATTGGTTGATTGGAGCACGTGATCATTAGCTGTCACGTGAATAACTAACCGGTCGTGCTCGTTGAACGGAGCTCACTGAGCAGTGCGGGTTTGCTCTGCTAGCCACGCCATCTATTAGGGCTGTGAGCAACTATTTTAAGGAAGAAAATTAAGTTTAACAAAAAAAAAAAGAAAAGAAAAAAACCCGAAAAATAAAAAAACGGGAGAAATGGATACTCAAACGTACAACCGGGAGAATGGAGTAAAAAACGGGAGAGTTGGCAGGTCTGCATATGTCACTTGAAAATATGGGAAAGTTAGTGTCATTTTTGATGGGTACAAAGGAGGAGACACCACAAAAATATCATCTGTGTCCTATTACCACAGCCAAGCCTTCTGCTCTATAAGACTTTCTGCGCCTCAAATCTTGTGCTTGCCCTGAGGGGTTCATTGGATAAAGTGAATGTTTGAAAAGACTGAAAGTGGACTGAAGTGCTCAACTATATGCAAAAACTGTGTTAGACATAGCTGCAACTATAACGATTTTGCTGAGGACCTAGATTCAAAAAAAGATCTTGATAACGAAGACTTTTTGTTACAAGCTTAGGAGAAATCATTTGAAAGCAAAAAAGGGTTCAGCGTAATTTTTCTGACCATTTAATCAAATGTGCCATCAGAGATAGGGGGGGGGGGGTAATCTTTTAGTATATAATTTCGTTTCGGGAGGTGAGCTACTGTTCTTATGGGGTGGACAGTCCTGATTTAATGCATTTTAGATTTGCATGAAATAATACTTCTACTTGAAATGGAAGGGGGGGGGGATTGAGGTATTATTTTATTTGGCACAGGGGGTAGCTGTAGCTTTGGGAGGAGGTGCACCATCGCACTTGGAAGATGGACACACTTGATTTCTAACTTTAACTTTGCATAAAATAATATTTCCGTATAAAATGTATGGAGGGGGGGGGGTTCCGGGGGTACTGCTTCGTTTTACAGGGATAGGGGGGCTCTGTAGCATTGGTGGGTTATGCCATTCCTCTTGGGGGGCAAACATCTTTAATTTCATGCTTTTAAATTTAGTATGACATAATACTCTCACTTAAAATTTACTCTAAAAATTCCGGAAAAATACCCAAAACAGTAGGGTCAGGTGGGGTGAAATGGGTCATGGGGTGAAATGGGTCATGCTGTGTATTTTTATTAATAAAAATTTTTGGTCTGGCTAAATTTTTCTCAAACTTTACACAAGTTATGAGGGGCTTTTTGGCTACAATTCTGATTTTTTAAAAGTTTCTGTGTAAATTGCTGGGAGCACTACACTGACATTTTGTTTCTCAAGTCACATGTGAATTTTTAGGAAGCCTGACAAACTTCTTAAAATCTTGCTATACATTTTTTTTCAATTGAAATTCTCAAGTGTTATCAGTTAGAACAGACTTTCATCTACAATTTGCAAAAAACAGGTAGAAAAAGTATCAATTCTTCCTTTTTTTGTTGCTATTTTCATGTGGTGGGGTGAAATGGGGCATAGTTAGGCTTAGCGAATTTTAATTCGTAATGAGAGTAAATTGACTTTCAAATTCATAAATAGGTCTTAAACAGAAATTTAGAAGATTTTTATATGTAACAAAAATAAAGTATGTATTATTAATGTGTAGAATTCAAAAGCTGAACTTGCCATCCATATTTACAACCTATTACCTACCTACTCTTTCCTAATCCAAATTTTTTATTTATTCAATGAAAATGCCTGGGGTGTATGTAAGAAAAAGGGAAAAGAAAAATTCAGACTATGATTTAGAGGCTGCACTAATTTTAAGTTGAAGGTGATTTAGCAATTCCTGCAGCTGCAAGGAAATATAATATGCCAAGAGAAACATCGAGGAGATAGGTCTCCGGCGCACAAAGTCGAAAAGGTTGGTTAGAGGTACAACGCTAAGTGAAGAAGAAAAATGTATTGCTTCAACTCTACAAAGTGCGATTCCCCATTTGATAGAAAGATACAATCATTGTTGCTAAGGTATTTATAAAGACTATTTCTGAAAAATGCAATTGTGGCACTCTTGGCATAGAGTGAGCCAGGAATTTTGAAAAAAGATCGGCATGCCACTTATGTAAGAGAAAGCAAGAATTGCTCACGAAAGCAAGAGCCTGGACATCTTCTAAAAAGCAGCAACCGAATGAAACCCAACTCTTGGATGAAGAAATGTCTGAGTTACTTATGCAAGAACCAACACCTGGGAAATGGGTTCATGTCTAATACACGGGCAAGAAATCATCAAAAGAATTTTTTGATCACTTGACATAAAATTAATGACCAAGATTACAACAGCGTAAATTTTCTACAAAAAGCCAACTCAGGCAAATACTACATCTTTCCTGGGTAGGAAGATACATTGTTTCTAGATGCCAAATTCTGAAGACATTGAATGAGCAGAATTCAATTGTTGCGGACATTATACTTTTGAGTTTTAGTTCAAAATATTTTGGTGTTGAATGTGTTAAAATAAATAAATAGTTCTTTGGAAACAATTTCTCTCAGCTATTGTACGTGTTTTGGTAATAATTTCTTAGTTATTGTATGTTTCTATTGCAATGACCCATTTCACCCCATTAAAACCCATTTCACCCCACCGTGGGGTGGAATGGGTCAGATACTTTAATTGCAATTTTCAGATTGTCAATGACAACAAATTTCAATGAGAAGCAGCTTAAATTAAAGGGGAAGAATCAGATGTAAAGAAGAAATTTTGAAAAAAGTACAAAAAAAAGTTTATGGGTTTGCAAATGGCATCATTTTAAAAAATAGACAAAATCTGCCCCATTTCACCCCACCTGACCCTAATATTTAGATGCCCCCCATTCCGAAACCCGACGCACATTGGGGTGGGACTTTTTACCTGTTCTTATTGGGAGGGTAATAAACAATTTGCAATAAGGTTTTTATCTTGAATGTTTGGGTCCGACCCCTTTTTTACTGTACTAATAGTAGGGTGGGTCAAAAAAAAATTTTTTTTTTTTTTTCAAAATGTTGAGAGGCAGGGGATTAAAAAGGTGCTCAATGGTCTCAAACTAACATGTGCGAAATTTTATTCCATTCTGATAAGTCTTTTTGCCTCTAAATTGAGTTTGCAGTTTGGATTTCCTTACTTAAACAGGATACGTTCCATGTAAGATTGCAATAGGAATAAATGTTACTTTGTTTACAGAAACAAGTGATGAAACTTTCAATTTGCACCTAGTTTAAATTCACACTTGCCATTTTAGGCGTTAGAATCGGCTGAAATGTGTGAATTAGGTGAAATGCTCCCTGTCTACTGTGCAACATAAATGAGTAAGAAACGCTAAAAATCTACCTCTTGAAATGCAGCAACAATCTTTTGAAATCCTACCTGAAAATAACTAAGAAAATAACTAGGTTCATTTCACCAAGCTAGTAAATTGCTATTTGACACTGCATCTCGCAAATGCAAAGATATTAACAACTACATTTGTCCGGGGAAGGGGGGGGGGGGGAACTAAAGAAGTTTTCACTTCTAAAAAAAAACCCTGCAGAAAATTGCAGCTTCAGCCTCAAGAAGAAAGTGAAGACAGTTTTAGTATCATTACTTCATCGCATCTCTTCTATCGGATATGGACAGTGAAGATCAGGGGCGTGCTTAGAGTTTTAGCGGCCCTGTGCAAAATTTTGTTTGAATAGTCAATAAATAATCTTTTTTGCTTATTCTCTTCTAAAACATCATTTCATTAGCCTTTTTTTTTTTTTTTTTTTTTTTTGAGGAACAGGGGCGGCCATAAGGAGGGATGGTTTGTTTCAGGCGAAAAAGAACTGTTTACTATGCCTGCCATGCCATACACACAGGTTATTGAAAGGCAGGGGTCCACCAGGGAGGCTCATGGCGCAGACTGTGACATTAAAATTTTTTAAAATGGTAGATTTTACAGATTTTTGACCTTTATTCTTTTTTGGTGGGGAGCGGGGCTCTCGCTCAGGGGGGGGGGGGGATCAGCCTATGGGAATGGGCACCCCTGTGGAAGGGCAGTTAAAATGTACGTAAGTTTCAACTACATTGTGCAAAAAGAGAAGCATTAATAAAGATCCAACTGGAGTCCCGGAAACTTATGCCAAAACTTGATAATAAGGATTTTCAAGCTATTTTAAGATGAATATTTTTAATTTTGAAAATTAATGATTATCAGAAACGTTTTTGCAAATAAATGATTAATACTTGGACAACCTTAAGTTGTTATATATATTTGTAATTTTCTTTTCCAGTTTTTTTTTTTTATGAAAATAGACTTTTTTCCTTAAATAAAGGTTTTAAAAACTCAATCCGGAGGCATAAAATGAACTCCTAATCAAATGAAATTTTATATATAACCTTAAAACATCATTTGGCACCTTTTTCTTGCCCAGCCTGATGGAAATGGAAAACTTTTTTTTTACCATAGAACGATGACCCACCCTAATGTATACAGCCTGGAGCAAAGGAGAGTCCGAGGGGACATGATTAAGTTGTTTAAATTTATCAAAATGAAAAATGTAAACCGGTTAAATTTTTGCACGGAAAGCAGGACGAGGGGTCATTGTTTTAAGCTATTCAAATCTCAGGCTAACATGGAAATTAGGAAAAAATACTTCTTTAGTAGGGTTGTGGGCACTTGGAACAGCTTACCGGAAGAGGCGGTAATGAGCAAGGGGTGGATAGCTTTAAGAGGGCCATTCATCTTCATTGGGGACTTATAAACTGACTAGGATCAGCCTAGCTGGGCCCAGAGCCTGTTGCTGGTCGTCACATTTGTATTTGTCAATAATTTTTTAACTTTACTTACCTTCAGTGGCAGCCCTAGGTTTTGCAGGGCCCTGGGCGAAGTCTTATTGTGGGGTCCCCATTAAAAAAATATTAATGACCGTATTTTTATAGGGATGTCCATTGCAAGAGTAATGTCACCCCCCCCCCCACTATAAATGAGACCCTTCAAAAAGGTGACAAAAAATCCCTAAGAATAGCCTCTTTAAGATTTCAACGCCTCAGTTTCAGCCATGCCTTCCACCTGGTGTGCACCCCTGTTAATTTATAAATAAAACGACTGCATATTGATTCAATTTAATACAAATTTTCCCTAATTAATATTAACTTAACATTTTTTTGGATATAATCCCCACATGTATAAATTTTATCAGTGACCTTGGAGGGAAAAGAGCATCAGGAGATTGGTTCAATGATCATCTTAAATCTGGCATAAAATATCCATTGTCTGAGGGGGTCCAGGGGTTTCTTTTTCCCCCCGGAAAATTTTTTGAAAAAAAGATATAAAATTCTGCGTTTTGAGACCTTAGAAAGCATAGGTCAAATTACAAACTATCAGGAAAAAATAGGCAAACTAAAACCTTTAATAAGTTTCACGCTCTTTTGCAAATGAAGAAAATGGAAAATAAGAATTTTCTTTGGTTCGACAAATCGTTGACATTGATAGACAGAGAGATGAGAAAAGACAACTCAACGTCACTTATTGGCATCGCCTTTTGGTAAAGTTGATCTTTTCCAAACCCAAAGACAAACAAAATTATCACTAGTAAAAATGCATTAAACTCTTAAAAGAAATGTTGTGGAGAATTAGAAGATAGGTAACGAGAGAGTAACATCCCTGTCATTCAAACAATTTACAGTAGTTTACACTAGATAATAAATAAAATTGTTGAAGCACTTTTTAAGTAGACTCAAAGACTTATTTATTTTCAAAGACTCTAGAAACATTAAACAACAGAAAAACTTCCAAAAAAACTGAATTTAAAATCAAATAATCAAGAAGATATGAAACGTGTGTGTGTGTGTGAAAGAGAGAGACAGACAAAAACGTGAGAACCATGATTTATACATTTTCGCAAGGAGCTGAACGTGGCACTCTGTTTGGTATTTCCCCTTCCTCTCACATTCGTTAGAAATGTCAAAATACAAAGTTTGTAACCACATTTTCCAAATGTTCAAGGTTTTCAAAGACTTAAAAATGAAAGTTTTTTTGTTTTTTTTTCAAACTCTATAGCTGAACTGGGTTTCTAAGCTATAACATGTGCAGCTAATAAATAAATCCAGGCCTGCTAACAACAATACAATAATTTAGAGACAAGTGCGGTAGAAGAGTGGGGAGTCAGAAGGAATAGGACAGTTGCAGGGACTGATTTACGGCGGGGCATTCGGGGCCCGGGGCAACAAATTTCTGTCATCATTGTTTTGTTTCGTTTTTTTTTTTTTTTTTTTTTTTTTTTTTTGAGCAAAAAGACAGTGCAAAAAGACAGAAAAAAACTCCAAAACAGTTTTATGATGGACAATGAGAAGAAGTCATATTAATCTCTAAGCAAAGTCTCAAGGTTTCCTGTTTTTATGTAATCTGTGATAATTTGATTACAAAACTAAAATTCAGGATGTCAGCCTATGATGGCATATTAAAGAAATTTTCTTGCTTGTTTGAATGCGACAAGCAAAATATTCGACAAAGTGCAAAAGATCTTTAAAAATCTTACTTCTGTGATTTGGAGGAATCTTTTCCTGATGAATTTATTCATATTAGTTCAATAATCGGAAGAAAGTTTAATCACCGAAAAGTTTTAAAAAATCCATAAACTTGGTAAATGGATACTAATTGCAATGTAGATACAGCACTGAAATTATTTTTGACTTAGCCAATCTCCAATTGTAAAAGAGAACGATCATTTTCGTTATTGAAAAGAACTAAGTGTCCTTTGCGTACTCTCATTTCTGATAGTAAATTATCTTCATTAGCTCTATTATCAATAGAAGGAAGTTTGACCGCAAAATTGGTTATAAGGACATTATAGATGAATTTGCTACAAGAAAACAAAGGAGAAAACAAAGAAATGCAGAAAGCACGTTATGATTTACCTTAACCATCATGTGCGACAGTAAAAAAATTTCATACATGAAAATTAGGAATTTATTTTAGATTTATATTAAATGATTTCTTTGCAAAACATCTTAATTGTTAACTTTTTTGCGTATGAAATCGATATTTTAAAGTTTTTTCTATCAAAATAATGTCTAAAAATTACTTTCATGTTTTTTTTTTGGGGGGGGGGGGGGGGACCATATTTGTCAGTGCCCCGGGGCACCCAGGTGGGTAAATCGGTCCTTGGACAGTTGCATTAATAGGCCAAAGAAAAATGAAAAAAATTAATTTCTAGCTAGTTCAGTAGTTGTAGCAGCTTTAGACTCTTGCTTGACTTTACTCTGCATCTGCAACATCTACTAGATAAGAGAGAAATAATGTTTCATGCTTTATTTTAGCATATAAATGCAGTTGTCCAGGCCCGGTTCTATGTACCCGCAGACCCTACAGTGAGGGGGGGGGGCACGCCATGAAAAGGCAACCGCAGGGTTGTCCTATTTTGTCCACCCCGGAAAAAACCTGGAAAAAAACGTCCCGGACAAAATTTCATTTTGTCCCCTTCATCAGTAAACTGAAAGTTTTGAGTTAAAAATTTGAAGTTTGAAAATCATAAATAATTATATAGATTTTTCCTATTCAAGTAATATTTTAATATAAAAATAGCATACAACATAAATATGTGTATAAACAGTCGAGTGTAAAATATTTTAAAGTGAAAATAAAAAAGTAAAATTAGTTGCAGTTTATGTAAGTGTGTTAATAAATAAAATGAGTGCTAAAATAAATTATAACGCATGTAATAGCATTTATAAAACAAGCACATCAGCTGTAAATTTTAAGATGTTTCTCTGTGATATGGAGATTTATTGCCCATAAAAAGTGCATTTATAAAATTAAAAAGTAGAAATAAAAAGTTTTTAAAGGTTGGAGTTTCAAAACATTAAAAACATATTTAAAAAAACTACTTGATATTAATGAAAAAAATGTTGGCATGAAGTGAAATCTGTTCTTGCAATACAAATACAAATGTGATGATCAGCAACGGGCTCTGACTAGGCAGTTCCTAGTCAATTTATTAGTCCCCAATGAAAATTAATGGCCCTTTTTAAAGCTATATATCCTCTTGCCTATTATAGCCTCTTCCAGTACACTGTTCTGAGTACACACAACCCTACTAAAGTAGTATTTTTTAAAAATTTGTATGACATTAACATATTTATAAAATATGCCGAGTACATTTTTTTTACTATGGGATGACATCAATAAAAACTCGAAAAATATAAGTTATAAAATATTTTTAGACTATAAATCTTTGTTTTGTATGTATGTCTCTAAGCATTTCATTTGACTTTCCCATCGAGTTTATTTTCTACTATTACATATAATATTCAAATCATGCCCAATAGCTTATTCACATTGTTAAATTTTATTACTTTTAAGCAAATTATGATCTAAAATTAGCTGCACCAACGTGTAATTAAAAATTTTTTTATGAAATTCTAAAGCTAAAAAAATTTTAAATTAGATTTATGAAATTCTAAAGCTAATGATTCTATTTTAATTAAATGATTAATTTATAATAGAAAATGTATTAGAATAATATACTAATATAAAAACACCATATCAATAAATTTATGTATGTATAGTCAGTTAATTTTTCATTTCGTCCAGTTTTGTCCATTTTGTCCAGTTCCTTCTGGCGTCTTGGACTTATTACAAAAAAGTGGACAAAATAGCAACCTTGCTCAACGGTCCAAGAAATTGAAACAAAAAAATTGAAAAAACTAGCACCAAGATTTTTATTAACTTTGCAAATATAAACTGCTGACCTCTGGGGAGTAACCCTAAGATTTGATTGCAAGGGAACCAAAATGCCCAAAATTTATAGATCCGGTCCTGCAGCTGTCCCACCTCTCCCGCAGTCTAATTCTTCCTGACTCTCACTCTCCCATAATTATTGTAATTATTAAACAAGTTTACCTGTTTAAAGTAAATAAACCTTTCAGGAAAAAAAATTAGAAAATTATAAAAAGGAAACACAAAATGAACGTAAAAACATCATATAAAACATTACTATAACTATAACTTAATAAGGAAATGTTTTTAATGCAGTCATGTAAAAATCTCCCAGATATGGTCGCATTTTTCACAGACCGTTGCCCATCTTCTGGAGCAAAGGTTGAGAATCCCTGTTTTAGAAGACATCTAATGGTCAAGTTTCTCTCAAAGCAAAAACAAAAATATTCCCCTCCCACCCCACCTCCCCCGAAAACAGCATCTAGGATTAATCTTCAGGGCCGACGAGAGGCCCTGTCAGCCTGAACCTTGAGGGGCGGGGGTGCACATTGGAGTTGTATTAGTACATAAGTGAAGGGGGCCAGCCGGCTCTCCACGGACCCTGTTCGTCCTTGTTTTGCACTTATAATGGGGCCTCACGTTCAACAGAGCTTTTAATTAGGTCAAACTTGTTCTAAAAAGACATAAAAAATTGGGAAAAAAAGTTTTAAATACAAGTTAGCGCGGGGGCCCTGTGCCGCCGCATGGACTGCACGGCCCTGGAGCCGACCCTGCTTACCTCATAGTGTTTTCTAACTTATTCGAATTCTACAATTCACATAGGGTTAGCATAGTTGACAAATGCCGAACCTGGACATTTTTAATGAGGGGGGGGGAGGTTTACCAGTAAAAAAACTGGAGTGCGAAAGTAAAGCATATTATCTACAAACATGAGTGTTTGAGATAGCTGAAGAAACATGTTTTGGATTCCATACAAACAGTAGGAAAATGTTGTATTTTGATGGGATTTTTATTTTATTTTTATTTATTTATTTTTTTATTTATTTTTTACTCTTTATTTTCAGCGGAAACCAAATAAGCAAGTTTGTATGATAAAGTTAAAGTGTATGACAAAAATCCAAAAAATAAAAAATTGCACTATAAAACATTTGTAATATGATCAAAATATTGTACAAATTATCATACTTAATTTACTTATTTTTTCAAAAAAACATTGAAAATTTTACAAAAATTCTATCAACAACTTTTTATGCTATTATATGATAGTCTAAGAAGTAATTCATTTTTAGCTTTTTAGCTAGCATACAGAATAAAATTTCGCTGTGTGATAAACTTTTTTAAAAATCAGTTTTGGATAATCTTCAAACTTGGACATTTTCCAATCCGGACATCAAAAGAGGCATCAGATTTGGCATCGGAAGAGAATTTGAAGTCTGGTAAAAATTTAAATTTAGATGGGGTATTTTATAGAAACAGTCAAATTTGTGTACACTTAAAACATTAATGATACATTCTTTTCAAAATATTGTGACAATATTGTAGAAGAAGAGTTTACCTGCAAAGCATAAACACGGCAAGCAGCCTTTCTTAGGGCTTGTTTCATTGCGAGTTGTAAGCTCTCCAAATCATGTCGTTGTAGTAAAAATACCATTACCGGCCTATGTAAAGGAAATTCTGATCCTGGCCTCTCCATCAATAAGGAAACAAGTTTCGTTAAAGCGGCTGATGGCTGACAGAGAAATGAAGTACTAGTATCTACTTGAAATTCAACAGAATGACAAAATTAGAAACAAAATTCATTTTTATTACAAGAATAAAAATTCAAATGGTAATAATTATAAGGTTACTACACTTGCTTCAAATTTTGTTCATTAATAAACTTAAAATATAAATAATCAAAATTACAAAAAAAAACTACTAAAATTGTATATGAAAAAATATACATAAATTCTAAAACTGATTTAAAAAGAAAAGCATTATAAAAATAATAGCAATCATATAAGTTGGTGTACTTCTGCAATTTACAAAAGAAGTCTTGTAAAAATTAAATTGATTTATGAAAAATTAATTCCAATTAAAAAAAAAAGAATTTCCATGCTGCTAATGAATTTTTTAAAAATTCTATGTTAAGAACTGTATAAAACAATTTAAACTGCTTGAAGACAAGCCATCAGTCATAAGAACAGCATTTTAAAATATTCAAAATTTTTACACATGCAAGGTTGTCAACATTTTTTCAGAAACTTCACAAGCAATAACTTAAAATGTAAGGAGTTGCTGAGACTCAGAAGCAACATGAAAGGTTAGAAATTTATAGCTTTAGCTTACTTTTATTAGGAAAAAAATTAAATGTAAAACTATTCATAAAGTTCTAGAATACGTCAGGAATAAATACAAAACAGATTGCAAAAACAAAATATATAGTTGCATTATATAATTAAAATTAATTCCTCTCCCCCTAACCTGGAAAAAAATTATAAAATTACTAAGAACTATAAAATGTTCAACTTCACTACAGACTTAAAACAATGCATGCTTGCAATCCAATCCAGCATTTTTGTATAATAAAAACAATACACATTCAGGCTAGTCTGTAAAAGAAATCCAAATTATAACATTCCACAAAGATGTTTTGGAGAACCAACTCATCCTGAGGCCAATATGGAAAAGAACTTCTGATCCTAATACCCTCAAATCCTAAATCTAAAAGTAATCTTGTAAATTGCACATGGTTTCTGCTAGTTACAAAATCGAAAAAAGATATTCAAGCAAATATTCAAACATGTTTTATCATTGCATATTTCATTTAAACCAACTTAAATAATAACAGTACATTTAGAGTATACTCAAGATTTAAACAAAAAGCAGTCCATCTAAGTTTCAATTTCTAATGCAATAAACAATATAAGTTCAACAGGAAAGAGAGAGGTCAACTCAAAAGCACAACTTTTTTTCTGAAATGAATACAATTATGAATTAAAACATTAGGCTCATTGAAAACTGTAGTAAAGAGAGAAGATGAGCAGCAACAAAATTTAGTCCATGGGGAAGATATTTCAGATCACAGTTTTAACAAATGTATATCCATCTTAAAAACAGCAAGACAGGGTTCACACTCACTTCGGATATAAAAAATTCCATGACTTTTCCAAGACTTTTTCATTACTTCATAAAAAATTTCATGACCTTGTTACACAAAGAGAATAGTACTAATTTAATGTCTAACTTTCCTATTATTTCTATGTATTAACTGACTAAAGTCTTTATTTTCTAAAGCCTTCAACAAATTAAGATAAACTCTGATTAATTTAATGCTTTTTTTACAAGTGATTGAAATAAATTCTTATGAAACTGAATTACACTTTTTTGAGTGGGTGTGGTAAAATCTAAAACATGCAATTCCACTATTTCCCTGCGTGTTATCCACGAGCGGACTATAATCCGCAGGTCCTAAAATCGGCCTGAAGAAAAAAAGGTTCGTATAATCTGCGGATGATACGATGTAAAACAATAAAGTTTGAATTTAACATACCATTTGAGCAACTAAACTAAAAACGTGAAAAAGTAATTACTTTGAAGGCATAATCAAAATTAATATGAAATATAATCTAAAATATAATGATTTCTTGAAATCTTGACTATAGTACGCTAATTACTTGAAAAACAAAGAGTCAAGAGAAAGGAGGAAATTGTCTAATCTTGGGCAAATGGCTACATATTTCACTGTAATCTTGCTTATTTTACATGACTTGAATCGCCAAGAGGAACATTCAAGCAACGTAAAATAACCACATACAGGCAGGCAGCGAGGAAGAACAAGCATGCTCCGTAAAATAAACAACATTCAGTTGGCGTACGGTCTCGATCGGTGAATCCTACTGTAAAAATACTGAGGTTCAATGCGTTGGTGTTAAGAGAAAAAAAAAATCACAGATAATCTGCGGCTGCGTATAACCCACACCTCATAAACTTTGCCTTTTTTAGCAGATAATCCGTGGATTATATGCAGGAAAATACAGTACTACACAATATAACAAACAAGAAATGCTGAAAATAATGGTGAATTCAAAATTAGTGCTGTCCCAGCAGTAAAATCTCATTACAAAAAAAAGGTGGACGGCTGTTACAGAAGTGGATGCAATAAGATTCCTAAACTCAGATTTGTTTTTGGGATTGTTTAGTTTTCGAGTATTATTAGCTTTTACTAATGTGAACACAATGAACTAACAATACTATTAAATCCCTCAAGATTTCTAATCTTTTTTTTAGCTACTGTTACTTTATTACTGTCCAAGACATTTACCGCATGACTTCAAATGAATTTCCATGACTTTTGATGACAATATCAATTTTCCATAACTTTTACAGGTCTGAAATTTGTTGATCTCTTTTCCATGACTTTCCAGGATTTCCATGACCCGTACGAACGCTGGCAAGAAAGTATTAAAAAAAAGGGCTTGCACAAAAATGCAGACAACTTTGATGTCTGATGCTTTTGGTTTTCTCAACAATAACAAATTGACGAACGAATTAATCTAATAAGCAAAGTTGTGGATTTTTCTCATACTTGTGGAATTACTCAGCACATTACAGATCATTTAAGAATAGTGAACTTAGTTTTTTTTTATTCAATATATTCAAACTTAAGAATGGCCCAGCAAAACGTTGAAAAAAACATTTATATCTATAAAAGCAAGAATGAAATGTTTGAACTTGAATAACTATGGAAACAAAAATTACATATATGTAGCAAAGAAAATATAAAATACCTTCACAACCACTGCTATTATTTCTCTTTCTGGTCATAATTATACGGCATTCAGCAACATTTTCAGCAACTTGTTTACTCCAATCTCTTGATGTAAGACCAACTGAAATTGATCGGTGGAATGTTCTAGTTTTGTTCTCTCCTTCTTTGCCTTTTGACCTTTGCCTTTCCCTCTTGACACCAACTAATTGTAAATCAGCACCTCCATTTAATGTTGATGATCGAATTATTCCAGGTGACAAATTAGCTATGCTTGTCCCAAGACCCAAGTTTTCGGCACCATTTTGTAATGCACGTATATCTTCTTCCGATAGAAATTCTTGACCAATCATATTTTTATACTCTTGCTGCACCCCTAAAACATCAAGACATTGGAATGATCCCATAGGAAATGGAGATGAATCAAGAAATGAATTCTGTTCGTTTACACTTGGCATGCTATTATAAAAACTAAGCCTTGATGGTGTGGTGACATTAGTAGGAATTACAGAAGATGCTGAAGATGAAAGCTCTAGCAAAAAAAGAGCATTGTTTTTCATAATCTGGTGTGCCTCCATAGGAGGCAAGGGTGATAAAAGTTTTGTCGGGGATGACTTCTTGCGTGATTTTTTAACTTTTTCTTTTATTAAGCTCTGCCGCTTTTGACGAATAAATTTTTCGCGACATCTATCACATATTAAGTACCAACTACTACCACCAATGCCGCCATCTCCACAATTTCCAGCCCAACCACCACAAAAGTTTCCACCACTGTTATAGCCTTTGCCACCAGCATGATCACCACAGCCAGGGTGAGCTTGTCTCATATGGTAAGTGACTGGATAAGGGAAAAAATTGCCACACAGTTCACACATACTTTCTCTTTCAGCTGCAAAAGGGCCGCCTGTAGCTTCAGCAAATAAATTACCCCTTGCAGATATCACAGGCCTGTAATCCTTCTTTTTCTTGACTTTTTTTTCTTTCTCTCTGTTATTTCTTTCTTTCTCTAACCTTTGAAAGACTCGAGATCCAGCAACAGGGCTTGGCAGAATTAGCTGCTGAGAGATTATTCTAAGGCTTGAGGATGAAATTTGTTCCCACAATATAACTAAGTGCTGCAAAGAATGGGGAAGTTGATACTTATCATTGGAAGTAATTTTTCTATTTTGAATATTGTTAGTTGAAGTAATACTGTCATTCTTTTCATTAATACCTTGATTTTGTCTGGAAGCTTCAATAACACTGTCCTCCTTGATTGGCACTGATGTCTTTCGCAGCTTATTTTTATTAATATTAGCATTAAAAGGTGTGGGTGAGAAGGATTCAAAATATTGAAACGTCAATAAGCTTGGACTTGCCACTTCTACAGAATGTCTATACCTGGCTTTCTGTTCTTTAGTCAGAGGGGAAGTATCTCGTTTTTCACGAATCGCAACATGAGGCACACTAGTTATTTGTTTAGGAAGAGTTGGATTAAATTTTAAGAAAGATGCACATGCCATGGCATCATGAACAATCCCTTCATGCCACAAAAAGGCAGCAAACACAGCACGAAGACATTCAGCTACAGATGGTGTCATAGCTTCTTTGACAACATCTTTGGTACTACTTTTATCTTTCGATTTTTCGTTCATTTCGCGAACAGAGCTGGGTGATTTCACTCTTTCACGTTTAGTCCTAAATTGGCGAGTACTTCTTTCTTTACGAGCAAGTTTAGGAGAGATTCTTGTGGGTTCTTCTTTATTTCCGGCAGATCCTATGCTAAAGTGACTTTTTACACTGTCAGGACTAGTTTGCGTTCCTGTTTGGGTGACTGATTTCACAGAAGCAATAGAATTAGCCTCCTATATATGAGTAAAAATATTCATGTTAAAAAGTAATTATGATAGCATGAACAAACACATTTAAACTTCAGCTCTAAACAATACCAAAATCAGAAAATATATCATGAGTTTTGTTGGATGTTTTAAGATGCCTCAAAAATGTCATTAAAGTATAAATTCACATCATTTTACTATTTCTTTTGTTTACATAAGTATAAGAGGGTTGTGTGATTAATGTTATCGCTTAAAGTAAATTACATTTAAAAAAAAATTTGTTAAGCTGTACAAGGAAGGGGGGGGGGGGGGGTAAATGGTCAAAAACATATCTACATCTATTTTAAAGCAAAAATTTCAATAAGATGGTTGAATATACTGTTGTTAAGTTTGATAGCACAGTTAAAACTATATACATAAGTGGCAACACATTAACGTTAAACATTTACGGGTAGCTGAAACAAATTATCTAATACGTACAAAGGCAAGCCAGAGGGAATGTGATGCAGTTGCTTAAATTCATCAAAATGATGGATATTGGAGGGCTAAATTTGAAAAAGAAAAAGGCAGAATCAGAGGTCATTGTTTTAAGTAATTCAAACCTCAGAGTGATCTGTAAATATGGAAAAATTCTTCAGTAGCTTCGTAGGTACTTGGTATAGCTTACTAGAAGAAAATATAATGAGCAAGGGGTGGACAGATTTAAGAGGGCTAATGATCTTCTCTGGGAACTGATCAATCGACTAGGATGAACCTAGCTGGACCCTGTGCCTGTTGCGTATCGTCATTTTTGAGTTTGCTTTTTGTAATCACAACCTCATTAATTTTTCTAATATTACCTGTTTGACCAACTTGTCTTCAGAGACCATGATGAGATCCTTTTTAATGTTAAACTGAACATAGTATCATAGAGTACATGTTTTAAGCATCAGGAGCATCTCTAGTACAGGATAAAGGGTTACCTATGGCCATAAGGACAGAAGAAATAAGAACCAGATACCATGGGAAGGTAAAGGGCAATATCTGAAGATTTTTCATTTTGCATCTTTTTGCATTTTTGTCATCTATTGTGCTTCAGCTTTATTCTACAAGCTTGCGTATTTGATTTCTGCTGAAAATAAAGCAAGAAAAAAAAAGGCAAATTCCAACATTTCCCCATGTTAGCATTGAATCCAAAAGGCATTTCTTCAAATATCTCAAAAACTCATTTCTGCAGATACCATCCTTTACCTTTGCACAGTTGCGTACAGGGAGGCACTTTGGTTTGAATTTGGTACACTCATTCATGTTATTCGAATCTCTTCAAATAATCTTTATTTTTCACTCTTCACCAAAAAAAGAAACGTTGGAATACTTTACTTTTACACTGCAAATATACAGCATTGATTCACCCTACTCTCTTTTACATGTCTTCCTTTTCAAAGAAAGAAAAGAAACAAATATTCAAGAAAATAAAACAATTTTACAAGATATGCATGAAAATTTGGGGCTGGTGATTCAGTCTCCCCTCCCCCTCATCACCTGGTCTGGAGAACCTTTTGTAACAATGAAGCTTTTTCTTTCTGCAATTCTGCAAAGATTTTGACTTGTTATAGTATGGACTTGGAATAGTTTTACAAGTTCAATGTTATAGGAACAACTTGAATTTGTAGCAAATATTCTTTTTTTTTTTTTTCAACTCACTCCCTTCTTATTAGCCATTTTGGTTAGAGCTTGCAATATTGAAGATTTTTCGGCATTGTATCATTTGAACAGCAAATTGCTTATAGCACAAAAGATTGAATTCATATTCGTATTACAGAATGGTCCATTTTTGCAATCGGAATATTTGCTAAGGATTTGCTTTCCAGATTGAGATGTTTTAAAAACGTTAGCATTTGCAACTACAAGTCCTGTTAACTGCTATCTCTTTTCTTATAACATTGTTTTTTAATTTCTTGTATCTCTAATTTGTCGAGTATTTCAAAATGAGCTCAAATTCTTACCAGGTCAACTAACCGAAAAATTCACGTATATGTGATTCAGTGTTTTTTATGCATTCTGGATAGCCAAGTTTTAACTGAAAATTGGCGGCATTCAAGACAAAGTCTCTAAGTCCACAAAACAAAAAATTGTGTAGTGAATAAAAATTTATAATTTGTTATCCATGCTATTAAAATCTATGCAGGTCTGTCTGCAACACCTTGGTTTACATTCTTAATGCCAACATTGATTATTTTATTTTAGTAAAGTTAAAAAATTAGTACCTTCTTTGGTGTACCAGGAGTAGCAGGCGTTCCAGGAGTTCCTGGGGTGCTTATAGGGCTGATAGTATTTCGTTGAGTTATACAACCGATACAACCTGTAGCAGATGTTTGTGAAAGTTCCTTAAAAAGGCTACTGAAATGAGAGCTTACACTGGTATCACTGAAAAGAAAACAGATAGTAAAATAAATTGCTCAATTTTGTTTGAGCTTCTCAACAATTAGATTACTACAATATAAAAAGTAAATCAAAAACATTTTTAAATTCAAAAAAAAAAAAATGTTAATTTTGAAATCCAAACCTAATTTTAAAAGTTCATTTAACACATCTCTCATAACAAAATACTCAAGAAAAAAAAACTATCAAAACTCACACAATAAATCTTGCAGCATAACATTTAACAGAAATGCATTAAAAAAGAAATAGAACAGGAAATGCTTCAAAATTTTGTTCATTTATACAAAAATAAAATTTTACAACTGTAAAATGTTTATTAGCATTTAATTTTTGAAATTGAAGGAGAAACTTCATTCTATATTATTCAAATATAAATAAAATCAAATTAATAGAGCTGTAAATTGTAGTTTTAATTTCAAGTTAATTACTCATATTTGTATCCCATCATGACAGAAGAAAAAGGTTTGTAGGCTTTTTGAGTTCCAGAAGGAACCATTGATTATCGAGCATGAAATCTTTTCCCATGTATGTTGCAGCAGATGTTCCCCAAAGTAGGTTTGAAAAGTAACTTTTTTTTGTACTGTTACACCTATTGATTATAAATACTAAAATAATATGCTCTTCTTTTTTTTTTTTTTTTTTTGCTGATTTTATTTGTGTAAATACATATTAAAATTGCTTCTTTTTATCTTTAAAGCAAAATATACAGGGTTAAACATTCTCACATGTGAGCCTCTTTAATGCAAAAGGTATGAAAGGGACAAGAGGTATGAGGCCTCAAGCTCTGAAAAAATAACACTATGTTAAAATTCAAGTTTTTTTCCCATGGGAGGCGGGAGCGCACTTATGAATCTTGGGGAAAGAGGGGCACCAAAGTCTGTAATCTACTGTTCTTAAGGAAGTCTTCTGCCCTGATTTTGTTAAAAATTAAGCCCCACTAGCAAGTAGTGTATGGTGGCTGAATTCCACCAGTATGCAAATGTGATAGAAAATTAACCAGAATGGTGAGAGAGCTAGTCTTAATATCAAGATGGTGAACTAAAGTTTCGGGGATGATTTTTTATAACAGAAACATTAAAATAAATTGCAATTCTATCACAAAAAAAAAAAAAGAAAAAAGAAAAAGAAACATAGGTTTCACATAACTAAAAATCATAAAATGAACATCTTATCATAAAATTAAACAGAATATCAGTGCTTTTAAAACAAATAAGTAAAAAAAACAATAAATTTCTGAGAATACTCAATTTAACTAACATAGAAATTCATTCTACATGAAAAAACAATTTTATAACGACGAAATTCATGAACTTAAGAATACCTTTGAAGTGAGCTCCTCCGAAGTCCACTAGAGCCTTTTGGAGGCATACTTGATTGATATGTAGGCCAAGTATCTTGAATTACAGATGTATGCCTAGGAGAGGATTTTGGCGACACTGAGAGTGAAGATATGCTGTTTCCAGACAAGATATGTGGTGAAGTTGCTTCATTATTGGGTCGTATACCTGGCACTGCAGCAATGGGAATAGGACTAGAGCTGCGTCTAGAAGGAAGTTTAGGAGATCCCGAAGAATGCATTGGACTGCCACTTCTGGATCCTCTGTGAGGAACTGGAGGGGTATTTGGCGGAGTTCGTGGAGGAGTAGCAGCATTACCATTAGCTCTACTCTCTCCAATAGCTTTAACAAGTTCTTTTACTGAAACAGTCTGAAGTTCTGAAGGAACATCTTTTGATACTGACATACGCTGAGGTTCAGAATTGGATTTTTGACTAGATTCTTCTTTTAGCCATTTCTGCAAAGCTGCCACACGCCCACAATTATTACCAAAAGAATTTTTCGACACAAGATCATTCTCTACCTTCTCTGAATCAATCAAGGTATTCATAGACACAGAAGGAGTAGATACTAAAAGAACAATCGCCTACAGTTACAAATATTATTTTAAACAAAATAGTTAATGAAAACAAAATTTATTTTAAAGAAAAAATAAATTACCAGGCGATCCAAAAACAAATGGACTTGTTGAACCAGAAGAACCTCCTTCAGGATCTGAAGTACCACTTCCAAAAGTGAATATGCCTAAAATATAAATAACAATTAACAAAACAAATAGCACCAATAGTTTGGTGGTAAAAATTTAGTAAAAGGTTTTCAAATCTGCGAAGTTTCTAGAAAGTGTTAACTTTCTAAAACTATGTTTATTATAACAGTAATACAGCTATTTCCAAGACCTGTAGGCTAATGTCCATCCACACTGTTTCTGATTAACATTTTGCCTGACATGTCTCAGGATTCTACGGAGCATAAATTTTTAAGTCTGAGCTCTAGGAGACTTAATTTCTTTTCCATAATGTTTGAACTCGTTAATTCTCCATGCTTGAACTAAGTTTTGATAACTCACCTCTTCTGCATCAGGTGATGGTCTTGTTATAATGATACATTCAAAACAAAGAAAGAATGATGTATTCAGGGCTCTTAGCAAGTGGAAAAACATATATAGGAGTTTAAGAGGAAAAATATAGGAGTTAGATAGTAAAATATATAGGAGTTTGGTAGCAAAATATATAGGATTTTAAAAGGAAAAATATAGGAGCTTGGTAGAAAAATAATAGGAATTTCAAAAAACGTATAGCATCTAGTATGTTTGGAGCCTCAAATAATATAAAAAACAGAGAGCCAGTATCAATACAATTCCAGAATTCATGAAGTCATAGCAATGAAAAGAGTCACAGAAGTGAGAGCAAATGAATTTTTGTACACATGGTTACTTATATGAATCCTGTTCGTTTAAGACAACTTTAATTCAACTAAGCAAAATTGTGTGTGCATGTTTTTCTTCTTCTTTTTTTTTTTAAGTGGAATTCATCATACAATTTCAGAGAACTTTATTAAATTTTTGGTCAAACGAGATATCATAAGAAGTATAACGACAAATAATCCATTCTCTGATTATTTAAAGAATTTTTCCCAAAACAGTATGAAAAAGCAATTATAAAATTCAGATTTTAGCTTATGCACTTTGAAAAATACATATCATATTGATTGCTAAAACTAGGTAATAACTAATTTGGACATTCTCTTTTCAATGTCATAAATCTACCCATAGTTCTCAGCATTGGTACCTCATTGCTTCAATGCTAACACTAACGATGAAAAGTCCATTCAGCTCCATGTTTCTCTCGTCTCACTGGTTTTGTGGGACATATCATGAGAAAATCGTTACAAAAAGTGTGCAACACTCTGCATCCCCATCGTTTCACTATTTACAGAAAAAGAAACTAATTTTACTAAACAAAGACAAGGAAAAAAAGACTGCGCTAATGCATCACGCTTTTGGGAAATGGTCAGTCTCATAGGCTTGATTCATTTGAGCGGCAAGTTTGATTCAAATATTCAGCAATTTTTAAATGTTAAAACTGGATTTCATTTCACTTTTGAGGAATTAATTCATTAAAGTGACTGATTCAATTACCCGGCGCTCACTGTAACGGCATTATCCATAACTTACAGTTAATGTGTGTATTTATATGCACACACATGAATAAAAGGCGAATTTTACCTAATCTGCCAAACGACAGGGGGTGTTAAAGAGCCTAAGTGGAGCATAGATAAATCTATTATCCTCTCTAATTTGTAACTATAACCTAGTAGATAGAAAAAAATGAGTCAAAAAAAAATTCTGAGAAGAACGATTTCTGAAATCTTCGGAAAATCTACAACATACAAAATAAGTACCTATTTGAAAAAAGCAGACAAAATCCTATAAAATTACTTAAGATAGTTACATTTTTCAGCAAGCTACAAACTTCGAAACATTTGAAGTACCGAAAATTTGAATTGGTACCAAAATCTGTACGTGACATTTTCAAAAACAATCATTTGAGCTACGACCGTTCATTTCAACGACATATAAGATTATATGTGACAAATTAAAAGCTTTCAAAAACTTTACAGCAGTACACTTTAAGTTAACATGTTATACTATTAAAATTACAAAGTAAACTCATTGAAAGAAAAGGAATTAATTGAAAACAAGTTTTAAAGTTGCAAGTAAAACAATCTATTTTGTCTTTTGCATAAAAATAATCAAACAGAAGTTTAGTACAAATGCCAACATTAAAGATGTAAGAGTGCACAGTGCAGGAGAGAAAGTAGGAAAAAAAATGATCAAAAGATTTTGCTTTTTTGGGTAGAATTTAATATTCGACGAAAAAAATATAGGAGTTAGTGAGAAAATAAAGGAGATATAGGAGGACTATGAGCCCTGGGTATTCTATTTCAGTGTTTTTTAATGCTTAAGAGACTTGTAGCTGCCATTCATGAGATTTTAATTTCACATCTCTAAAAAAAAATTTTTAGAAAGAAACCTGAAAATTTTTTGAGACTTTTAACATTTTCATAAATTTTTCAAAACCAGTTGACTTGTGCGGAACTCTGCACTGTGCTTCGAATCGTTTCATGTGGCATTTCACTCTTTAAAAATTTCAAAGAAAGAGCATTATGAAGAAGAATCGAAAAAAGGAAATGAAAAAAAGTAAACTCATATAAGGAATATAATTTGAAGACATCAGCAACAAAACCTCGTTAAATACAACGTTGTGATAATGTGATTATTGCTCACCTTTTGGTTGTACGCATTTTCAACGCAAACATGAATACATAGGTCAGTCAGAAAGTTAGTTGCACTTCTTCATAAATATGTTCCATCTAAGACAATTTTGATGAAACTCTGTGGCAACACATCAGACATGTACCTTTATCGTGTGACATAGTGGCTTCCCCGAGGCAAGTTTAGTTTTTCTGGTAATCAGTCGAAAACATGTCTCGACAATTGCAAGTAGCGGCCAAATTGGAAATGCATGCAGTGATTCGATTTTGGGGGAACAAAGTGCAAATGCCTGAAATTTATGAGTAGTAGTATGAATTGCATGGTGAAAATGCAGTGTCACTCAAGCTATCGTGAAATGATGCAACATGTTTGAGAATAGACGTACTCAGAGTTCGTACTCGATTCCAGAAATAAAACGAAGGAGTTTTGGAGGAGTTTTGAAGGAGTAAAATGAGATTTTGAAGTAGTTTTGGGCTGCCCTTAAATGATGTCACATTTTTTCAACATATTCGATCAACTATGTTCTTTGTCACAAAGTGTCACATTCCACCTTACTCCTCCCATTGTCACATGTCAAATATTTCATAAATATATTGTCATAATAACTGCATGATGTTGCTTTTTATCACCTTCTCACTTCCCCTTGTCACAATTTTATAAAACCGTCTCCCTTTCAAGGCATGATATCACTTGCGGATGACCCTTTTTACATTGTCAAAACTGCAATTTACTAAGCAATTGTTCTTTTAACACAATCACATATACTTATGTATTTTTTAATATTAAAATAATAATCAGATAAACTGACTTTTGCTACTGAGTGGTGGAAGGAAAAGCAATAATCATAAAACTACATTTACTTCACCTATGAAATGTCTTAGCCACGAAATATTTTCACCTTCAACTTTTATGATTTTCATAATTAATTTGTAAATCATATCTTTATAAAAAGAAATAAATATACACAATTACTATTACATTAAAATCTCCCTTATAACATCGCCCTTGTGATGAAATTAAGTTATCGATCGAAGTACTTTAAATTACTTTCACAAAAGAAGATTATGAAGTCTTGAACTATAAAAGAAGGAGTTTTGAAGGAGGTAAAACAAAAATGAAGGAGTTTGAAGGACCTTTCAAAAAATTTCCTAATTGAAGGAGTATTGGAGGAGTTTTGAAAGAGCATACGAACCCTGGATATTGATAACGCTAAGCACGAGGGAGGACCAAGTTTAGGTGGGAAGTGTGGGATCACCCTTCCTAGCCGCCTAAACCTTTCACCTAATGCCTTCCGATGTTTTAGGTCCCATGAAACAAGAACTTTCAAAGCGACGATGCCATTCAGTTAAAAAACTGAAAGCGCTTCAAGTCACATTTGACATTGGACAAGCCATGTCGAACATTGGACAGGATTTCTTCGCAGAAAGCACCGAAAAACTTGTACCACGCCTCGATAAATGCTTAAATAACGGGATGGTTATGTTAAAAAGTAGATTTTGAATAGAACTTTAAGATAACAATAAAGTTATTGTAAAATTTCAATCTTTTTTTGTTTTTTTGAGCAGTGTGACTAACTTTCTGACTGACCCTCGCATCATTAAAAGTGTGACTAAGTGACTCGTGAAAAAGCAGTAATTGTGCATGTGAAAAAACGGGTTGTGGCAAATACAGTTCTGTCTATGTGAGCATCTGATGGGGAAAAAAAGAAACATTAAAGAGATATTTATTAGCACGGATTCGAACTGGTACCATTCTGATTATCAGCCCGACACTCCAACCAACGGATCAATTGTGCCTTCTTTGTCAAATGCTATTTATTGAAGCAATGTGTAACAAAAAACAGCAAAAAGCTTTTTGCCACAAAAAAAAAGGACCATGTGTCTATGTCTATCATTAGACAGCATGATAGGCTCTAAAATTACTCGTAAAACTTAGAATTTGATTAAGGAATCGGGAAGATCTTGCGTAGCTATTGAAACAAACATTTTAAAGAAATAATAAATAAGATTGAAAATAAGTGTCTTTTTTTTTTTTTTTGAAAATAGATACAATTTCCCATAGCAGGCTGCTTTAACTGTTACAGCTTGAATGTCAGCACATATTTCTCTGTTGATCAAACACATAGAATTCCACTCCCAAATCAGTTGAATTGGGTCCGTTTTTTAAGTGTAATTTTTTGAACATAGAAAAAATGCATTTTTTTTTACCGAAAGCAGAGGAGTAGAAAGTGATTTCTTACTTTTGAAGTTGATAATAATATTGATGTTTTACATTGTAATTGAATTAATAATTAAAGGTTTACTGGGTGAAACTCGTAGTTTCAATTTGGCGTAGTATTTTTTTATTCATACAAAAGGTCAAACATGACTAACAGCAAAATCTATATTTCAGCATGCAATGAAAAAGTTTTTCTATACAAAAAGGATTCCCTTGAGGTCTGAATTTTTAAATCTAATATTTTTTTTATGCTTACATTATGCTTAGTTTTCTGAACAGAGTCAAAGCTTTAAAAAAAAGAACACCCTTTGATATGCAGGCTACAGTTATTCAGATAGTCAACTTATCTGAATAACTGTAGTCTGCATAAAGGAGTCGAAACGCATTGGAGCATTCCTGTCGCATTTATTTTATTGCCTTACGTGTGTTATCTGTTGAATGTTATGAGTACATGTAATGCGTAATATTAATCTAAATTAGCTATAATGGCGGACCTGAAGTTCAGCTAAATTACAGTCGAATGCTCTACAAAAAAAAAATATATATATATATATATCAATTTAACCAAACAACTAAATCTTTTTTTTTGCCAAAAGCGGCGCAAAAAATTGGAAAATTGTATTAGAATTTTGCTTTAAAAAAAACAAAAATCAGCATAAGAACTACAGGTTGCATCAAGGTTTTGCAAGAGCAAGAGGCGTTTCCAAAAAATTTATTTTAAGATCGTTGGTTTTATTTTTCCTCATTAGATGGCCGGATAAGCTTTAAAATGGGGGGAGGGGGATTTCTTCAAGAGATAAGAAATATCCTGCATACCGACAGAAAAAAGATCCACAGACATAATATATATGGTAAGATATTGATGAGAAGTGTTTTTATTTTTGAAAATTTAGACAATTCGTTATCGCAGGCTGCTTGAACTGTTATGGCTTAGATGGCAGCACGTGTTCATCATTTAACTAGAGGATTAAAACACAAAATCAGTTGAACTAAGTTTGTTTATTAAGCGTAACTTTTAGAATGTAGTAAAAATGTGACTGGCCATGTTTTTGGCTGAAAGAAGGGAAAAAAAGATATTTTACCCATCAAGTTGTTTGTAATTTTCATGTTTTACTTCATACTCTAATAAATATCTGTAGGTTAACTAAATTAAAAGCTAATTTCAATTTGAGGTAGTAATTTTTTATTTGTACAAAGGATCCAAAACTGTCATTAGAAGAAACGATTAGAAAACGATTTTTTTTCTGAACAAAAAATTATTCCATTGTAGTCTGAAATCTTAAACCTGATACTTATATTTTCGCTAACATCATGCTTTAGTTTTCTGGCTAGAGTCAAAACTTAAAAAAAAAAAAAAAAAACCTTACAATTAAGAATTAATTTAGTTACAGGTTGCATCGAGGTTTTGTAACAGCAAGGAGCGTTCCCATCTCATTTACTAACTGACTTGTGTTATTAGTAGTTTTTTAAGTGTTCATGTAATGTGTGATATTTGTCTAATTTTCAATACAGATCGTTTGGGCAAGGCCCGAACACCCGTTCTGGTTACCAGTCGAACGCTCTGCCGATCAAGATATTCAGCTCTGTTGGTCACAGCGCAAATTAAACTTATAAATTTAATCGAAAACCTCAGTCTGGTGCTTTAAAACAGGTTTTTTTTTTTGACAGAGAAAACAATTTCTTGACCGTGGATCTATTTTTCGTCATTAGGCTGCACGATAAGCTTTAAAATGAAGTGTAAATCAAAGAAATCGATCAAGAATTGAGGAAGATCTCGCATAGGAACAAAAAAAAGGCTACAGAAATAACATATAAGACTATCTATGACTGTTTTAGAAATTTAGCAGTTTCAGGACTTTCTCAACTTCCATGACTCATAGACACCCTGATAACTAGGAAATCTATTTATATTACCCTGTTTTCATAATATAATTCAAATCATTTTACTTAAATCAAAAATAATTAAAATCATTGATGAAAAGTGGAAATACTTGTGTTGCTTAATGTAGGGCCTTTGGGGTGGGGGGGGGGGGAGATGCTAACTGGCTATGAATGTAAAAAATATGTGAACGCTTTTTTCAGTGTTTTCATTAACTAATTGAATTAGTACACTAATATGTTTTCATTCTTCTACCTACATAATTACAGTAAAAATCACAAAATCAATGCCATTCACTAAGTTTTTTCTAAGATCTAACACATGCAAAAGAGATGACCGGCAACAAGCTTTGGCTCCAACTAAGCTGAAAGTAGTCAAATAAACATTTCTCACTGAAGATTAAGTGAGCTCTTGAAAATATTTACCCTACAACAAATAACAGCTTCCATCGAACACTTTCAATAGGGAACATGCATGATTTTCAAACTCACTTGTAAACGAAAGATCATGAAAAACTATGTCGAAATATACCAATAACACCTCATTTAAATGAATTTAAATGTAATTAAAATGAGTTTTAAATGCTATTAGGCCACGCCCCCGTAAAAACGAAACTATCGGGCGGAAAGAGCTTGTTACGTCAATAAACACTTTTCCCCCTGCGTATTCTGCTAGCGCTTTACATTGCAATGGCGGAGTCTGAGAACGTGGAATCAACGCATTCTAAACACAAGTTTCAAGGCATAGTTGAAAGTTGAATGTATTCAGAGGTAATAAGGGCTTCACAAGTCATTAGGCTTTGTGTGTTGTTTTTCCCCCCTACAATAAGGATGTTTACAGTTATGAAATAGTGCTTATTTTAAAAGCATTTAGCTAGTAAAAAATGGTCTTTCATACTTTGAGGCAAAATTTAGGCTTTTTTTTTTTGAATGGGGGGAAAAATGTAGAAGAGAAGAAGATAATTTTTTAAATGAATCATATTCAATGACAGATATTGATATTGAAAAGAGTTTTTTCTAATATAAGACTTCGGTTTTTGAATAGTTTTAGTTTTTTACGATTGAAGAATATCATGTTGTAGTTTCAAAATGCAACGCAATTCTGATGTTCTTGAGAATTGCGACTAAAGTTTAATAAGATTACTTCATCAGAAATCTATTTATATTTCGTTTCATTCAAATTACATTTTAATTTTAATTATTACTTTGCAAAATGTGAGAAAAAAGTTAAATTGTTTTTTTAGTTTCTTATCCTCTATTAAAAAATCTGAAAAAAAAAACAATAATGAATAATTTTAAAAAACGTCAGGTAAAACATATTCCTAAAAAATTTTTAAAATATGTCTATTTTAAGAATTCATTGGTAATTCACATCCTAGATCCTACCCCTGCTTATCACCTTAGTTTAAGTTGTAGATGAAAATGTTTAAAGAAAACTAATTTAAGTACTTAAAAATTGCTCAGGAATTTTAATCTAATTTTACAGAATGTATAATATAATGTAGCTTTGCTTTAAGGTATGGTGTACATGTCGATGGATAATGTAGAATCAAGAGGGAAATACAAAGATCCCTGTAAATGCCTTTTCTATTAAAAATCAACTACAAGTATTTTATTTGTTAACAAATATAAACTGGCAACAAATAAACATTTTAAATCACAGCATTTTATTTCCTTGTCGGCCAACAATGAATTCGTTACCAATCGAATGAATAAAAGGCTTAACCGTATTTAAAATTGGCATTAAAAAAACATTTTTACTCGAATTCTATTTTACATGAAAGTTCCGAACATATTCTATCAGAGCCAGAAAAAAATTACTTTTTTTTTTAATACTAAATTTTTAAATATGTTTTCACTACAAAAATCACAAAAAACCTTTTAGAGGTTTTTAATTGATATCTTCTCTAATTAATTTCATCCGAAGATGTGACCTAGCTAAGAACACTCTCGATCAACTCACCTTTCGTACGAAAAAAAAAATCAAAATTGGTCCATCCGGTTAGGCGCTAGATTGCCATACACAGACACGCCAAAATTATAAACACCTTACTTTGTGAGTCGGGTGTTAAAAATAGCATAAATAGTTGAAAAGTAATTCATTTTTTTAGTTAAAAAATACTATTTCTGAGTTCTAGCACCGTGAGAATTAATTTTTCCATGAACTAGAACTGCAACCTCATAGTTGAGGAACAATCTATACTTCACTATGACTGTAACTAGTCATTTACTTTATTATATAATAATAAAATCAAGTACAACATGACATTATTTTTTTACAATTAGAAGGATGTTAAAACTAATAACATTCCAGCTATCCAACTTTGGTAAATCATCGGATTGGCCTTTGAGAGTCCTTCCTCCATCATTTTACATGAAAAGTAGTTTTATCCCTTTAAAAAAAAAGAAATTAAAACAGAGTATAATGCATCGTTGATAATAACCAAGGTCCGGAAGATTATGACGTAATAAAACCCTAAAAATGCTCTAAAATAAAACCCAACTAAACTAAAATTTAAAATGACCCTAAAAAAGCAGTTAAAGTTGAAAAAATGCTGTTACAATTTTTAAAACTACTCTTCAGAAATGGAGCCAGCACCCCATTTTAAATAGTTTAAATACTTTAATAACTTTCACATGGATTTGTTTTATTTAGAATCAGGGCACAGACACCCAAAGCTGCCTTTTGCGAAAAAAAAAATAACGCTTCTGCTTTTCAGTATTGAGAAAGACAGTCTTCAGAAATCTACTTCTAAGAAAAGAATTGCACCCAGAATCTGAAATGTAGTCAGAGTATAAAAACCTGTTCTTTTTGTTAGTTCTCCTTATTTCCCTTTTCAAAGTGAACAATGAGAACTATCAACCCCCTCAGATAAGAAGACACAGTTCCTTCGAGCTCGAAAATCGGAGATGAAAACTTTTGGCTCATAGATAGATCAAATAATGCCATGAAAATTTTAAGAAAGAGCGAAAAGTGCTGCAAACATCTTAGAAAAATTCACTAAAACGAGAAAAACGCCAAAAAAAAATTAAATGTTGCCCATTTTCGGACCCTGATTATACGATAGCCAAAATTGGGAAATGCATTGACTGTTGCATAGCGGTAGCGGGGCAGAGGAAGAATCGTGTTTTATGACGTGGCCCAATGGCTGTGCGTTTTCAGTCACGTGACATTGTTTACAAAAATCGCCTTTTTTAATTGCTCTTCACGCTAAAGTGAATGATTGTTTCGAATTTTAATGTTGATTTTTGGCATCACCGTCATAAAATCTATGAAATACCACCAACTTTATCATATTTTACGACATAGTGCATGCTCCCTATTAATGCAATCTTATATTAGTAGCAATTTATGTTTAATTTCAAGACTTTAAAAATTTTCAAGATTATAACAGTCTGAGTTTAATTTTCTACATTCAGTTTTCATTTCATGGTTTTAATTTCAAATTGTATGAACTACTATTAGCAGAAATAAAGAGGGTAAAAGAATGTTAGAAGTCTTCCACAAGCTATAAACCATACTTGGTTGCAACCTTTTTTGTCAATGGAGAAATAAGTTGAGAACAAGCAAAATGAATTCGGCACTTTGCTTTAAAAATCAGATTAGTTTGTTAAACTCACGCATGTGTAACCTTTTTTGTCACCATCTCTGCAAAATGTTAAATATTTTCATTTTTACGAGCGGAGCAGTGCACAGCATCACATCCGTTTGAATCGAACATGCCAACCAATAACAGCTCACAGATAGTTGGCAATCTTTTCTAATAGAGTGAGGTTTTATCTGTTATCTCGGGTTTTTTTCCACGTGTCATGTCACCATTGCCAAGAAACTTTGCAAACAAATATACCAATGAAAGTTAAAACAAATACAGATTATCATTGATTTGAAAATAGCATACCCATAGATTGTCCAAAAGAACCAAAAGTTTGACCTGATACAGCTGTAGCAAAATCAAATCCTTTCATGCCGGGACCATTAGAACCAAAAACAGAGCCTTGCTCAGAAGAAAATTTTGTACTGCCAAGGTACCTATCATCATCATCGCCATACTGTAATGTTTCCATTTCATGTTGTAAATAAATAATGTCAGCTAAATTTCGTATAAGTGTCCAGGCCTCGCCATCCATATTAAAACAATACTTTTGTTTACTCTCTTTGTCAAGTTTTGCCCAGATACCATCTGAGTTAGTTATCTATAAAAAAATATAAAATAAAATTTTAAAAATCAAATATTTGTATTATCATTTACAAACTATTTAAAAAACATCTATTTCCCTAAAATAAAGTGAAAAAATTCTCTTTCCTCATATTTCAGTAACTTTCCCGTGGATGTGTACCTTCATGGACGCCCACAATGAAAGTTTAGGCCCTGATCTAGAGATTAGTGTTATGAAACTTTTAATAAATTTTGAGCATAAATGACAAAACATTTCAGCATAAACCATTAATAAAAGACTTATTAAAAATGTCTTTACTTTAAAATGTTAATTTCAATCTGTGCAGAATTCCCTTTTAGAACTATTACAATTTGTTTTAGGTTTCCACATGGACATGGCTTCAAAATGAAACGAAAACACGTATCCTTTTACCTTAGGGCTAAAAGATCATCTTTAGTCAAATTATTATAAAACATGTCCTCCATTGTAATAAGTAGTAAATTAACTGCAAAAAAAATGAAACTTAAAAAAATTGTTGCATAAGTTCTACTATAAAATGTATTGTTCTTTATGTAACACGCGTTCCTGCCTACATAAATTTCTCATTTGCTTACTTTGGAAATTTTTAATTCCTTTTAACTATTTCACTTTGCCCAAGATTATACTACTTTGCTCACTTAAATATCATTCATTACTCACTGAAAAGTTTGTACCCATTATTAGTAAAAATACATTATGTCGTATGATGGAATCACCATATTTTCAGTTGGCATATGAATATACAAACTATTTAGTGAAAGACAATATAGCTCATAAGACAAAACAGTCAGAAATCAATAAAGCATTGATATTAATATAACAACAGCAAATCATACTTACAACCTCAACAGCACCAATTACATTTGCCAAAACTAACATGCCAACTGCAGATGCTTTTAAACTTGGCCGACTTCTTATATTATGTCCTGACGCTCCACATTTTACGACATGATAAATTCCAGGACCTGTTTTTAAACACATAAGTTTATATGTAGAAACATAAAATGTTGCTGAATAGTAAAACCATGGCAAAAAAACTTTATCAAAACACTAAGATAAAAATTAAATACCATGAATGGCGCCATATCTATCTTTGTAGTTCTCATCACATAATTTCTTTTTCAAACCTTTATCTTTAAAGAATTCAGTCAACATTGATTTAGGCTCCTAAAGTCAAAGCAAATAAAAAAGTCTTATAAAATTCATTCGAGCAGATGCATTGATTATGATGCAGAAAAAAAAATGAAGTTAAAATATCCATTTAGAAAAAATGAAATCAATTATCTGTGGAAGAATCTATTTTTAATCATCTGTTAATGTAAAATATTAACATG
The DNA here is from genome assembly GCF_026930045.1 of Uloborus diversus. NCBI lineage: Eukaryota > Metazoa > Arthropoda > Arachnida > Araneae > Uloboridae > Uloborus > Uloborus diversus. The sequence goes on along the minus strand of NC_072731.1, from coordinate 152,549,795 downwards.
AATGTTTTAACGAAAAACATTATTTGAATATTTATATATTCTTCATTTAAAATTTTATATACTTGCACTTAAACATTTTATCCTCATTCAAAGAGTTTTTAGAAAAACTGCTTCTAGATAAACTGCTCCTTGTGCATGTGTGTGTAGCTAAGTATTTTTGTATCAAAGGACCAGGGCCGATCCTAGAGTGTCGGCCGCCTGCGTGCAAAGACCTAAGGTGCCTCCCTTCAAGAGTCATTTGCATATTTTGACTAATACTTAACGTCCTTATCCATCTACCTTCAACTTGCTGTATCAAGCTCTAAGTGAAAAAAAAAAAGCAGAAGAAAGATGAATTTATAAAAAGTAAAAAAGTTTTATACTAAGAAACTCCTTAGGCACAATATATATCTTTAAAAAAAAGTAATAGATACCAAAAGTTACTAGTCATAAAAAAGCGTTTTAGTCTGTCTTCGGTGACATCAGAAGAAGGACGGATTTGTGAGGAAAGGAGAGTGGAGGGGATCTACAAGAAAACTTTAGAAATTGACGTATGAAAAATAGTTTTAATTAATCTTTGGTTGTGTTATGATGCAAGGAGAAAGGAGTCTGGGATATTCAAGGTCCACAGAGAAATTTTCAAAATTGACGTCAAAATTTGCATTTTTTTTTCTTTGGGATTCCTTGGCATTAGTTTCAAAAACATATTTTTGGCTATACTTAGTAATGATAGAGGAAACACGAGGAATTTCCCAACCAAAATATTATTTTGGGACTAAAATCAATTTTAGGCTATTTTTGAGAAAGAAGAATTTGGAGGCTCCCAGGTGCATATTACCATAAAAGCACAATTTTATACTTTCTTTGGGAAACTGGGAAGCGATGGTGGATCTTTACGGATATTTTTTGACATTAATATCTGGAAAATTCAATTACCGACTCTTTCGTGACATTAGGAGGCTGCCCTAATATGTGAAAAATTAGATATGCCAGGCGGTTCTCCTCCGGAAATGTTTACAAATTGAAGTCCCAAAATCGTATTTTAGGCATTACTTATTAACAACAGGACAAAGAGTTGATCAAATGTATTGAACTCTATTTGGGGGACTCGTAATTTTATATCGTCCTCCCCTGTATAATTTGTTGTTTGAAGTGCTTGCGAATGTATCTATCAGTCTAGTTTCTTTCCCCTAAAATATACCTTCATTATTTAGGGTCCATAAAAACTTGGGGGGGGGGAGGCAATAATGGCCGTCCTCGGCTCTCCTTTTAGAAGACACCCTTTAATGCTTCAGGAGGCGGACATTTCCCTAAGAGATCCTTTCCTGTACCCATGCCTGATTGCTGGCCCTGCCATAAATTTTACTATCAAATGAAGCATGAGTGTAAAGAACAATGGACCAGAAAACTCTGTGCACTAACACATCTCATTTTTCGTAAACTATGCTACGCTATCGGAAAATAAGGACTTATTTTGATTTTTCGATAAACATTTATGTCAAAATATTAGAAATTTTTATTAATTTTTCTTGACTTTCTGGCACTAAGGAAATAATATTAATTATACTTATTTTTATGTGGGGGGGGGGTCTCCATACCTTGACGCTACACTAAGAAATGCTGCACCCAAAACTTTAATTTTTTTTCTAACAAACGTGGTGCTGAAAAATGTAAACAAACTTTGCGGTTATCCATTAAACTCACAGTGAAAAAAAAGATTTCATCAAAGAAACTGTTTAAACAAATTTAACTGTTACCAATAACTTTTCTGGAGTTTTTTTCAAGAATTTCATCAAACATTCTAATGACAATATGCAAATTGAATAGAACGTTAGTGAAGCTGTATTTATGTGTTTGACATCCATTCATCGCTCTCTCTTCCTCCGCGCTGATGTCTCCTGTATAGTTCCTGTAGTAGGCTTGCTGCCCAGGTTTCTGATGATCATCTGGCTGGAGCTGGATTGACAGTCAGATCCATTTGCTGAGGGTGTATGCTAGGCCGGCTGGCCTTCTGTGTCCTGTTCCTGATTTGTGCCACAAATTACCAGGGTCCAGTTAGAACAAGATTTCAGTGTGATATAGTAATCACATATATTTTCAAAGATTCACGTTTTTATTTCATGTGTTCGCATTTTCTGATTTAATGGCGTCTTTTCTGAGTTTTTTGGCTGCCATGTTTTCCCTTCTTCTTCCTGCGATGCGTTGTCTCCCGCCTCTTTCGCTCATTGGCCGTAGGCGTGGTCTAGTTCAGTGATGTCATTTTCCCGCATTCCCATTCGCTGCGCTAAGTGACGCCGCGTATGGATATCTGTCTTTCGCGCGACTGCGTGGGTTTTTAGCTGGGATGTCTCAAAAATTTTCGTGATTAGTCGTGTGCTAGCCGTGATATGTGACAGAGCGTTGGGTAGTGAGGAGCGCGGACGCTTGACCTGTGAAGGGTCGTGCGAAATGGCGACGACGGCGATTCAAAATCTTGATGCATCGGCATAAAAAAAGATGTAAATTGTAAAATAATTGCACAGGAGCCATGGAGCCCTGTTTCTCTTAAAAAATGATAGTTTAGTTAAGAATGTGATCCAGTATTTAATCAAGAGTTTGCAAAAAAGAAAATGAAAAATGTTCGCGTCCACATGGAAATAGCTCCGATCCTGCACGGATAAAAATCTTTTCTTTTTCACATTATGACCTGTGCATAAGATGAAAAAGGCAGGTGATGCACCTGTAGCTGGTGAGACCAGGATAGTGAAAGCAGTACGAGCGGTCAACATGAATTTAGTTCTGACTCCCGCTGCGACATTTTCTTCGTGAGTAATGGAGATTTCTCAGCCATTGCCGTGGTATAGCGGCCAGCTCCATGTGGTTTAACATCATCTCCCTCGCTGATGGCACTACGATGAATTCTTTTGCTGCAACAACATGCCGTGCCTTTTTTAGCCTCCCCATGTACGATGCACATCCCTCTGCTGTGACAACCTAATTCCCTGCAATAGACTGGACTTTGAACTTAACTTACCTTACTTTTTTCACATTTTAATCTTTTATATTCCCTTCCATGTTTCGATTACTCCGCGGGAGCGCCCTAGGATCTTGATATTCGTCGTGTAAGTGATGATCATCGGAATAAATTTTCACATGTGACGCAAAAAATTTGTGCCTTTTTTGTCTCCACTACATTGGGGTAAGTCAAACTTTTTCTTTGTGTGTTCCACATAAGCACCAAACATTGAGACGTCCTGGAGTTTTGCGGAAATACTTAAAATTCAATCGACCTAAATTTTTCCTCATTTTTTTTTTTGTTTTAAGTTGGTGGTTTGTTTTCTAACAATTCGAAATTTTAAACACTTTTCCACCACATTCAGGACTGTTTATCAAGATGGATTTTTATGGAGCACCAGTGGTTTAAATGTTTTTCAATTATGTTAGAGTTCCTGCAATATTTTTTTTAACTTTTATTGCTGGATTTAGGATTCTATACGAATTTTACTTCGAAATGTTTGTTAACATGTTCTACTTTTATCGAACTAATAAATATTAATGCCTTACTTAAACATGCTTCCTAATTTCACTCAACCAAGACACATCTGTGAAGTCCACTAAAAACTTTAAACAGTTTTTCCAAACAATTTAAAATTCTGCATATTTTTTCGACTTAGGTTGTGATAAATATTGCTTGATTAATAGAACTAATGAGGCCTGCAGCCTCCCTTTGCTTTAACGGCCCTCTTGCGGTGCATGTGCTGCACACCTGCTAGGATCGGCCCTGCAAAGGACATATACCATATATTCTCGTGTATAAGTCGCTCTCAAGTATAAGTCGACTCCCCCCACCCCCTACTTTTAGGAGGAAAATTGGGAAAAAATCGGAAACCCGCATATAAGTCAAGTCTTTACTTTTGAAAAAAAAAACGGGAGCATTTTGCCACTAATTTTGAATTTAAATGTTATAAAAAAGAAGAAAATGAAATGCAATGAACATTGTTATGTTGAAAAGGTCCGATTTTCATTCTTTTGCACCAAAAGGGTTCACTTTTGGGATCGCGAATTTTGTAAAGGGTTTGATTTCGCTGCTACCATTTTTTTTTACTTGTTGCTTTTGTTTTGATTTTATATAAATAAAATTTTATGCTGTAGCCATATTACATTATTTTTAAAACATGAGCAATAATTCTCGACTATCGGGAAAATTCGCGAATACAGCGAGTTGTTTAGTCGGCTGTTTACTGGAATTATTTATTCTTTATTTCACAGTCAGACCATGTAAAATCATAGCAGAATGTTTAAGTATTTACTTCTTTAGTATCTGCTTAAAAGGAATGGACCAAAATCGGAAAGATGCTCACATTTTTTAATGTTTTTTCCAAGAAAAAATCGCGGGAAATTTTCCGAAATTCTACGCTGTGTATAAGTCGACCCCCTAACTTTTAACCTCATTTTTTGTAATACATTTCTCAACTTAAACCCGAGTATATACGGTAATCTCTACATAAACTACTTTTCCATTCATTAGAAATTTTTTAAACATTCCCTCTTCCCTCCTCTTTTGTTAGAGAAAATTAGATTTCCCTGTCTTAACTGTCTCAGAAGATGAATTGTCAAAATGAAACTGTTTGAAAAATTAATTAATGTTATAACTAAATGCGATAAAAGGCTAAATTTATCTAAACAAATTAATCTATGCAATTATGATACATTTGTACACTCTTGACTACATTTTGTAAAATAATCAAATCTTTGACACAAAATTAAAGACTTGAACAAAGAATAACTTACTTCTACAGGAATGAGAAGTGTTTTCCCAAGGTGTTGGTTATACTGTAGACACCAGGCTTCAGTAAAACCATTTTGACAATATTTCCGAACGGTTTCTGAGCTCAAGCGAACCCAAACTCCATCATCATTTCGAAGCTAAAAAATAATTTCAAATTATTTTTTAAAAAATATTATATGTTTCCTATTAGTTTACATTGGAAATGTTACAATTGGATCAACAAGTTCTTAAAGAAAGGAATACTATCAAATAACCAAATTGGCATTGCTTTTCCAAAAGCCTGTTTTCTTTTAAAGCCAAATAAGAAAAGTTAGTTTCTTTTGGAGCTTTAGTTTTTTATTCCTGTCACTATTATTTCAGCTACATTTGTTAGATCAACATGCCAATTGATATCAAATCATTCCGAATATAAATTAAAAGTAAATCAGAGAGATAGGGCACCTAGCTTCTTGATTTTCTAGTTTTCAATTCTGATGTCTTTAAAAAATACATTCCTAGCAAAATTTTTCAGGCATAAATTTATTTCTAATTTATTAATAAGAGGTTTCATTTTGACAGCAAAATGTATTTTATGGGTCTTTTTTTTTAATTTATTGCTTAACGGTTTTCTCTAAGAGGGAATCATACAATAAATCTTTAATCATTTTGTCTTGTTTTACTTTTCTTAATTGTTTATTTTGATATTTAAGCTGTCTGCTGTCCATTTTCATTGCTTTTACTCAGTGTCTTTACATCTAGAAGCTCACACCTTTGAATTTGAAAAGAGGTTCCTTGAAACCTCGAAACACGAAACACGTGTATTCCTTAATCTGTTTACTTGTGCTAAACAACATTGGATATTTCCCGTTAATACACAACTTAGTCTGATTTTTTACCATTATCTGTAAATATTTCTTATACGATTTTTTTTTCCTTTAATGTCCTGATCATCATTTTAAAACTTTTTTTCACATACTTTCACTCATATAAGATATCTTCATTCCCTTGATTAATTCCTTTCTCGTGATTCTGATTCATGTAATATTTCATTTTGAAAACATGTTTCAAAGACTGATAACAGAAAGTTAGAAAAAATGTTTTTTTTTTTTGAAGAGCTTTAACTTGAAGGTTTTAAAACTTTTCCTGTGCAAATTTGAAATATTGTAGAAATTTTACATAATTTTATTTAAAAAAATTACTAGGTTCCCCCCCCCCCCCTTCTTTTTCTCTATTTACATGCTAGAGAAATTCAAGATAAAAATCAGCATGAAATTATCGTAAAAATATTGCACTGTCACAGATATGTACTTTCATTCAACGAAATCTTTGAATTTTTAATGCAAACAAGAAATGGTTGAAACACATTTCAAAATATGCGCCTTGTATATACTAATTAAATAGGTTTTAAAGGAAACCACCAATATATCTATAAATGCATTGAACTAAAAAAATAGAACACTGTCAATATGAAATAGACATTACCTCATCAACAAAACTAACTGTGTCATTGACGCGGACAGTGCCAATTTGTTCACTTTGTAGTGATGGATGACTACGTACTCTTAAACCAGCACTAAATTTGCCTGCAAATTTACGAACCTAGACAAGTAAAAGAGAAAATTGGAACTATAAGTTTTGCATAAAATCAGTGAATAAAATCGAACAATGCAGCAAAATAGAATAATGACCACAAAATTAAACAAAATAAGGTTTTACCCGATTAGGCTGATGCGGAGCTTTTGGCACAACTTGTTTTGATGGTATAAGCAGTCCTTGAGGAGGCTCTTTAACTTCAACAGATCTTTGTTGAGAACCACCTAAGAAGCAAAATATTTTAAACATATCAAAAGAATTCACTTAAAATTATTAACAAGGTTCATACAATTGTGGGCAAAAAAAATTCCCCGACTTTTTCAGGTTTTTCAGACTATTTTTTTAGAAAATTCCAGGTTACTCGCTTCATTCAATATTAAGTTTAAGTAACAACATTTTCAAAATAATCAAATTGTTTAAAGTAGCAACTGAAACTTTTCCACTACTAAAGTTTAAAAAAAAAAATTGAATTAAAAATTTTTTCTCACAATTTAAGATGTTTTTCCTTTTTTTTATCGACAGTGGTCGATCATAGTCCGATGCTAATAATCATCAGCTTTTTTCTTTCTTTTGCATATAAAGGATGCTTTCATTTAAAAATTTTCTATGCCATAAAATAATTACTTTTTAAAAATTCATTACTAATTGCACATTTACTTTCAATAGTTTACATTGAGATAAACATCCAATTATGTTTTTGTAAATTTATGTCTACTTCCATCTTGCAAACTATCAAATATGGCGACTAAGTAAAAAATGTAAGATAATAAGTAGATTTTTGCACAAAAGTAGTAATAATTAATAATTTTTTAAAACCTACACAATTAAGACAAAATAGTCCGTTTTTAGCACATAAGCGTCTAAATCAATTAAAATAAAAAAATATGTTCTGGAGATAAAATTTTGCATTTTTCCAGAAAATAATTACGAATTATCTGAAAAAAAAGGGCACATTTCGCATTGTTATCAATAGTTTTCATTAAAATAAACATCCAACAATGCCATTTTTGGAAACTTAAGACACTTAAAGTCTTGTGTACTGCCATCTTGGGAATGACCAAATATGGCAGCTACAACAAAAATTAAAAAATAATTTTTTGAATTTGAAGCATGAAAAAAATTTTAAAATAATAAATCTTCATGAAATTACAATTCAGTTGAAACCTTTTTAGCACATTTGGGTCCAAGGCACAGAGAATAAGATTAAGTTTTAAGAACATAATTTTTCATTTCTGAAGAAAATTATTTAATAATATTTTTAAAAAACAATTTACAGCACATTTTGTGCTACTTTCATTAGTTTGCATTTAAAGAAAACATCCAATTCTACTTTGGTTTTGGAAAGCATTTAAGCTTTGTGTCTACTTTCATCTTATGAATGACCAAAAATGGCGACTACGTTTTGCACGTTTTCGATAAAAAAACATTTTTCCGATCGACCCTACCATCCGCAGGCTTGTGCTTCAGAAGCAGTAAATTGTCTCCTCTCGAGTTTGTGCATAATTTTTGTTCACCCTAGGAACTTTTTCTCTTACTACTGAGAAATTACTGGGTGTGTAAAATGGCGCCCGCTGAAGTTTTTTTTTTTTGGGGGGGGGGGGGTTGCCTTTTTTTTATTGCCAGCATCTTTTTGCCTTAAAACTTTTACAATTTTTTTTCAGGAAACATTGATAAAAATGAAGATTAGATATCATGGTACAAAATTCCCTGGGAAAAAAAATTGGGCGCAAAATTGGAAATTTCCCTGACTTTTCCCCCGACATTTATACCTATGTCATTTTAACTAACAATTCAAGGTTTTTCCGGAGCATACGAACCCTGAACAAAAAATGCTTTGAAGAATACTAATTTAAATTACAGTTAAAAACTTATCTGAATAATGAAATATAATAAAAATAATCCTACTACATAGAAAATACAAAAGAACTCTGTCCCATAAAACCTCATACATACGTCATCGTAAGTTTTGTCACCTAGCAAAACCTATCAGTATTTTAATGCATCAATAAAACATAGGTTGGGTCTACCCAGGATTTTTCACAGGGTTCTGTTTTTGAATTTTAAAGAGTGGAAATCACCTTGTGTAGAGCCATAGATGGCAAATTGTAGGGTAGAGGAACTCTACATACTACTGATTGAGTACCTAGAGCTGCGGTTTTAGACAATGTTTCAGTGTAATATTACAGTAGAGAACCAATTATCCGGGAAGTTCGGGACCATCGCTATCCCGGATATCTGAATTTCCCGGTTTTCTGGATCTCTAAAAAGCGCTATTGGCCGATTGTTTAGAAAACTTAAACTACTCTAGAAATATATATATATAGAAATCTTAAAAACTACTATCGTGAGAGAATAATTCAAATTTAACTTATTCATAAGACCTGAGACATTCACACTGTTTGGAAAAAAAAAAGAAACAAGCTTTTCAACGTAAATGTGCGATTTTTCTACTGTAGTGTATGAAAACATTTGTTTTCATAAACGCATTGCTTTCTTTTTTCTTTTTTTTAAAAACTTTTTGTAAAGATGTTGTATTTGTGATTACGATAGTTATTGATAACTATTGCTTTTATATTAAGTTAATAAGAATAGAAATTTTATTTATGAGTTCTTACAACCTCATTACAGTCTTGTGTTTAACGATTGTGTCCACGATCAGCTATCCGGAAATTCGCGAATCTGGTTTTCGGCATTTCCCGCTCTTTCGCTCTAAACTGCAATATTTTAATTTAAGGCCATTCACAATAAAATATTGCATTAGAATGTGACAATATTTATTTCTTTAGGTTTCAGTTGGAATAAAACATGAAAATTTTGGACTTACGAGAGTACTTTTTAATTCAAGAAAATATTTCGGAAATTTTGTCTCGCTTAAAGAATAACCCTTTGAAGTTCGGTTTTGTTAACTTTTTCCCCTGTTATACTTGAGTAATATGGTATTTATTAAGATACCGTTCATATTCTTTTAGGTGTTTCAAAAAAATGCTTAGTTTTTCAAAAATTGCCAAAATGCGTATTTTTGAAAAATGACGGGAAAATTCGCACAAAGTTGCCGGTTTTCTGGTTTCCCGGTTTTTTGGTTCCCGGATAAAAGGTTCTGTACTGTAATTACATAATTATAATACAGGGTGCACGAAAAGTGCTTGACACATTTCAAAAATTCATAGAAAAGCAAATTGTGGTATGAATATGCGGATTGCACAAGTTCACGGATATTTTATGAAATCATTAAAAAAACTTCCAAAATGCGCTGTATGATGTGTGCTGCATTAACGTTACAGTGCAAAGGTGGCACTGTACAGTCACAGTAAGAAAAACAAACGTAATGTGAGGCGTGTAATCATTTTATTCAACCGAGAGCAATATCTTTCATTACCAATGTTCAATGTGTACACCCATTGTTGCTTGAACCACATTTAAACGGTACTCAAGTTTATTTCATACACTAGCCAGCATAGACTGAGGAACAGTTTGCGCCACTTGGGCAATTCATATCTTCAGAGCTTCAATGCTAGTAAAGCTAAAGAACTTGACACACATAAACACAAAAAATATTCATAAACATGCGAAGTTCATATGCAGGCCATATATTCATACGATTTTTTGTTGCTTTTTTATGAAACTTTATATGTGTCAAAGATGTTTCAAGCACCCTGTATGTTTCAAAATTGTTTTTCCTTCTAAAGTAATATATTCAAACCATAACATGCAAGCACATTATATGAAACACAATGTTTAGAAAACAAAAATTTAAATTACAATTTTAACGAAGAAATAACTCAAGCCATCAAGAAAATCATTTAATTAATTTAGCAAAAATATAATTTTGAATGAACGCATCTTGTTATGGAAAAATAATGATTGCAACTACAATTTGAAACAAAGAATTGTATGAATGAGATTTTACCTATTTCGATGCCATCAATTACAACTCTTAATAAGTACCAGCCTGTAGATCCAGGTGTCCAGTTTGCAGTGTAAGTACCATCATTATTTGTACGAACTAACATGTTCTCTATAAGGCGCTTTTTAGCAGGTGATACATATCTTAATTCTTCAAAAGAATAATTTTCATACTCCTGTAAGAAAAAAAAGTTGCATAAATACAATTCTGCTAGGAGACTACCGTATTGCACCGCATTATCCAGCATGTTGGGAAAAGTGAGGTTGACCAGCATGCCGGGAAATTCGAATTTTCCGATATGCCGGATAATTTGAGGTTTATTTTGCAACAAAAGTAAATTTAACTATTCAGTTCCAATCATAAAGCAAACCACTGAAAATAATAATAATAATAATAAATAAATCCCTTCTTTCAAAAAAAAATGTGTATTGCATGTGGGTCATTCCATGCGAAAACAGCAAATCAGCTGTAGCTGACATGTCACAGATTTCAATGAAAATTTTTATTTAGGTAAACCATGCATATCTGAGGGAATGCAAAGTATGGAAGTTTAAAAACTGTTTGTTGCTTTGTTATTGAAATTAGAAGTTGATGCTTACGCTAAGCCTAAATTTTCAGGTTCATTGCAGCCAGTTTGTGACTCAATAACTCCATAAGTTATAAACGTACACTTAAAAAATAAATATTTCCACATTCTATAAACAAATCTCTATTAAGAAAGAGAAAAATAAATTTGTTCGAAGCTTTTTTTGAATCTATGGATATTAACAAAAATTGAAATCTTGCCAATTTTCTTCAAATTTCAAATCATTCTTCTAGCGCTTTTAATGAAAAAATAACAGTAAAAATGATTCAGATTGAAAAACTATCTATAACTAACTATCTGCTCTAATTTAGTAATTGTTTATAAATTTCTTGATAATGAAATCGTACTTTAAAAAATCAAAAATTTCTGAAATTTTCATTTTTTTTCTCTATTTCAGGTGTTTTTTTTTTTTTTTTTTTGAAGTGAGGGAATGCTCTAAATTTACTCATTTTTTTTACGTAACATATTGAAGTGTCTTTTAGATGCTACTAAATTTTAATCATTGGAGTCAGCATATTTTTGTTACTAGAGTAACTTGAACTAAGGTATAATTTCATTAGTTACTACTTTTTATTGAAAGTTTAACAAAACTAACCATTTCTTTCATGTTTCATTTTTTCAAAAGCATGTTTATGAAGTACTTGCTGAAATGTTTCCTTAATTATTGTGTTGAATTTTCACTATTCGTGATATAGAAAAAAAAAGCTCTTAAAGAACATACTGAGCTTAAAAATACGGGCAGAGGACCATCTCGTCTAATTCACAATAGCATTTGAGATTGGGGTATGAGTTTGAGGAAATTTGTTTTATCCATGAATAAGTATATTTGACGAAATACACATATTTAGTTCAACCGCTTTGCAGCAACGTTCTTTGAAACAAAAGAATTTCTTTGGTAGCGAAACTCGTCTCTATTTTAGCTATAGCTTTTCCTTCCAAAATAAAAATTCTCAGTTAAACAACATTTGCCACAATGAATCAAATTTTCAATGGAAAGCAGCTGGCTTTTCTTTCTACTATCAATGGCAAAATTGCTTATTATGGCATTGATAAACTATCAAACTATTATTCGTCAGAACAAGTATGCATAAGACATACAATAATCCACTTATAACTGTAAGATATTTTCTTCTTCTGCATGCTACAATTGCATATAGTTTTTTTTTTTTTTGTCCCATCGGTAAAACTTATCTATCTTGAAAGTTAGGTTCAATAACAATTTATTGAAGCACCCATAGCTGTCTTGGAAATATGAAATTATCATAAATTCATCTCAATTAACAATTGAACACCTAAACTCGTCTCACATTTATTTCAGTCATCAGTGAAATGAGCATATGTTTGAAGAGAAATAGTTTAGAAATTAGGTCTAAATCCAACATCAATAATTTCATTTTTTTTTTGTTATACATGTATAGTAACTATTTGTGACTAAGTAATGTTTTTCTACACATTGATTTTATGCATGGTTATTTTTTCAGATAAATGATTTTCTTAAGTTACTGAATCCATCGTAGTACACATGACCGATTAAAGATGATATTTGTCTGAAACTACTAGAAATATATTAATGAAAGTACTATTAATGCTTTCAACTGGATATTTCTACAAAAAATGAGCCACAAATTTTTAGGCAGACTGAAAGATTTTTTGTGGAGAGCAAAAAGAGAAAAGAAAAAAATACATTTCCTTTGATGCATTTGTTGAAGTTATTATTATGATTTATTATTACTTGATACATAATTTTTATCCGCATTTTTTTTAAATTAAAATTCACATTATACCAGTATATTTTTTAGAAATTGAAATAAATGTTTGTTATACTTGCTCTTGCATCATTTAGTCATTTATTTAGTTCTTTGAATTCTCGTAATTTCACATAAGGGTCAATCCATACAGGTTCTATACAATATAAACTACTCATTCATGTCCAAATATTTCTAAGTTATCAAATTAATATGATTATTTTGAAAATTACAATATGTTTTTTCAGAATAATGTATTACATATGGCACAATATACCTAATTTAAGAATGTGCAATGAAGCTTTCACACTTTTTATTTGTTTTAGTGTGTGAATTGACTAGCAAAATTGCTCAATTTCAAAGACCTTTATCTTTTTTACTAACCAAGTACAAAAAAACAGTATATATAACGTGTATAGTACTTGAATGGAATATTCAATTTGCCAAGAAATTTTATTTTTAATTCCATCCCCTTTTGGTTTACAGGGGTCTAAAAATGTCATTTTTGTCATTTTTTATCGATTTTTGAGGGGCTATAATCTATAAAGGGTACACAAACACACAGCAACAATTACATATTCTTTTTAGTGTGATTCCAGGGATTAGTTTTTGCCATATTTCATTTCGTGTTTTCGTCCCCTACGCGAGTTATCCCGCTTTGAAATGAGTAAAATTTTTACATTTGACCTTAAACTTTAACCTGTTGCCATTATTTTAATTATTAACTTACAGCTACGTAACTCAGCATGTAAGACTATAAACTTATGTTCTTTAACATCAAAGCATTAAATTAACTGTCATAAATGTAATTCAAATAGATGTTGGCCAAAATGCAAAGGTCTAAAAGTCCCATTTCAGACTACGAAAATCACTTTTGATGACCTCTGAAAAATCAAAGGTCCAGTTGAGAAAAAAAAATAAAAGTGGTTTTAAACATCTTTCATATGCAGCTTTTAGGGATATGAATTTCAAAGAAATTAAAAATGGTCGAGCGCAACCATCCGTCGAACCTGTATGGATTGACCCATAAAACAGAAAGAAAATGCTATTTTCCTTAATTTCATTTTACGTTTGGAAATCGAAAACCAATTCCGAGTTTCTTCAAGCAAATAGTAGAAACACAGGTCTATATTCTTGCAAAATTTTAAAGTAGTCTGAATTTTCCCTCATTTGAATTTTTATATCTATTTAAAGGGGAAAATCATCATTTTACAAAATGTCACTAAGTTTAAAACTGATTTTGAAGACAAAGGAGTTAAAATACAACTTCAAAAGTAAGGTATTTCTTTTACGATACTTAGCACATTATTAGGTTTTAATTTCAGTGAAGCTAATGCATTCCTTAAAGATTGAGATTAAAAAATAAAATGCTTAATTATGAGACAGCTGAAATATTTTCAGTTTTTGAAACTCGGTTAAAAGTTAACTATAATAAGTTAGAAAATTTTACTGATATCAGAATAATTACAATACTCCATAGATTGCAACAACATATAACTTTTATGTTTTTATTAAATAGTTACTTTGGTACAAGCCTTCAAAAATGCAACATTTAGCATTTATGAGTATGGTGTTAAATTTGACCAAATTTCAATCACATGTAACAATTCAAATAAAAAATATTAAGCTATCTAATTAAATATCATTATAATATTTAATTAGATATATTTTTCTATAGGCATAAAAGGAACCTGTATACCAAATTTCGTAAAAATCTGTTACCATGTGGCCACCACTTTTTGGTGAATTTTGCTCATTTTGTATAGAATGACCCATATATAATGTGCTTGTTATTTATGGTAGGTTTTTATTAATGGAATAAATTGTATGCTAATAAAATAATCAACTCAGAAGCAATCATCGTTACTGTAATTTGTTCATAATTTTTTTAAATAAATTATTTTAAGTTCCTTTTAGAGAGGTAAGTTTAATTTTTATTAATTGAATAGCTATGGTAAATTCTTTAGCACTGGTTAAGGAGCAGTAACTTACTGCTTAAATGTTTGTTTAGTTTTAATTTGATTTTTATAAAATTATTTGTTTTTAAACAATTTTTTTCTTGTTAAAATAAAAAATGACATTGCCAGTAAATATTTTTACAAAATTAAACTGTATATTAATACTAATAAGATATGTATAGAACTTATATTCATTATAAAGCTTAACCAATATTTTTTAAAGTTTTTTTTTTTTTTTTGCTAACCTCGATTTTTCCGGCATGCCAGAAAGGACCAGGCAAGTATTATTGAAAATCTGGCAACCCCCAAGTTTTGCAACATACCAGATAATGCAGGGTAATACGGTAGGTACTTCATAATCAAAATTCTCTTACATACAAAAAAGATTTGCAAAACTGTTTGCTTTACTTTATGATTTTAATCTCTCAATCAAAAGAAATTATATGAAATTATTTTTATACAAATAAAACTAGTTTTGCTAAATAAACATTTTTTTTTGGGGGTGGGGGGGGGGGGGAATAATGCAGGAGTAGATATAAAGATGAAAATGTGACTTCTGCTATGGATCTGGTTTCTCAAGTGTGATCTTTATGCAGCAAGGATGGATACAAGGGAGGGGCAATGGAGGCAATCGCCTCCTCCTTGAGCCAAGATGCAAGAACTCTCCCCCCTCCAAAGGGTCCCCCCCCCCCCCAAGCTCAATGGCGAAAAATCCCCAAAAAATGTTCTCAATTCTCTGGTTTTTAAATTAGGTTTTACATAACACTTTTTACAGTCCCAAATTTTCAGTTAAATTTATGATCATTCGCATTCATTTAATGAATCAATCAAAAAATATATATAAAAAACAAGAAATACAAGTTGCTTGAGATTAATAAAGTTACAAAAAATGAAAAAAAAACCTTTTATTTACGAGCGCAATTACAAGTTTTAACAAGAGTTTTTTTATTGTAAATTTAAGATCTTGCAACAGTCGTGGTCAAAATTATAAGGACAAAATAAAAAAATTTTGCGACTTTTATTGGAAATACATAGGAATTTCAAATTCATAGCATAAAGTTTGAATTTAGATATTCCTGTTATATGGCAAAATTATAAGGACAATTAGATTTGTGTACTCTAAAAAGCAAAATCTGCTCGTTTCTTGTTCTGCACACTGCACTACATAACGATGTAAATGCTTAGTAAGAGCTGGGGGATGTCACATTCTATTTTTACAGTCATGGCATAAGGTAACTAAAATTGAAGAATTTAAGAAAAGGAAAGTACAGTCGGAACCCGACTTACACGAGGGATGCATTCCAAGACTCCTCATGAAAGTCGAAATTTTGCATTCTGGAAAAGTGTTGTGCATATGATTTTTCTTAACATACCCAATCATTTTAGACATTTAAACACCTTTTAAACTGTTTTCGGCCGTTTTTTAAATGTAACTCTTACAGGGGTAGAAGTGACCAACTTGTCACATATAGGACATTTTCCACAAAAAAAAAAAAAAAAACGACAAATATAGGACACATTATATAAATAATTTTGCCATGAAAAAAGAAATAATACATATCATATATTATTTGGTTATTCTTATCAATGATTTTGTTTAAAAAAAACCTCTAACAAAATTATAACTTACATCTGAAATGACTTTCCTGTAGTTGAAAGAATAATTTTTGAAAAAAACAGTGTACTTTATAGACTAAACAACTAAACAAAATTTGAACAAAGATAATTTTTATTTTTTCTTCCTCACTCATGACCCAAGTACTAATTCCACTGTTCTTTGATTTTATATCTAAACTGAACCCTTTATCACTTGTTTTAAGAACAAACAGAGCTTGAGAAGGATCCTTCAGACTTTTTTCGAAGTTTTCTTTATGCTTGAATATTTTAGCATGCTGCCTCAATTGCCAAAATCCACTATTGCTTATGGGCACTGAACAGTTGCAAAAATGGCAAAAAGCAGTAAAACCATCTTTTCCTTTATGCACCATGCACCAAACTTTGTAGAATTAATGTCCTCCTCGTTCAACAACTCCACACGAAATTTTGTTAAGCGATGCGATTTCGCCATTATAATTCCACTTCTTACAACAAACTACGTTTTAACATCTTAAGGAACTAACATTCCAGGATCCCAAAATTCCACAAAAAGAAAAGATTGCAAAAAGAAAATCAGAATATTACGATCAGAAAACAAACCAAACGGCTGTTGCTAAACAAAAAATTCTAAAACCAACTTCAGCCTTAGTTCTCGAAACTCTGCCCACTATAGAGTGACGTCACATTGCTGCAGCCAATGAGAGAAGGTGACTGTTGCAGAATTTAGTCAGTTGAGTTTTTTAATTTGAAATTCATTTGGGCACGTATTTTCAGCAAAAAATCCAATGTCAGAAAGTTTATTCACTGTTCTTTTTAAAAGATATATAGGGTAAAAAACAGGAATATAGGAGATTTTTGAAAAATATAGGAAATATAGGATATATATAGAACTACTTCGACCCCTGCTCTTACATAAAGAGCTGAATGTTTACTGTATTTTTTTTTAAAGTTGCATTATTCAGCATAAAATACTGCTACGATGCACAAAATCAATGATCAATGGGATCGCGTGACATAAAAATAAAACAGTACGGTATGTATAATATGTTGTAATAATAAAGCACTGCACTGTAAGAGTACTACTATACAGTAGATACAATATGTTACATTTATAACTTAAAAAATTGAAGATGATGATTTATCATACGCAATCTGATCGTCATTCTAATATATTTTTTAATACAGTAGCTTCGCATTTACTTTTATAACATTTACATCTATGGTAACATCTCTCCGGGACTCCCTGGACTTATACCGATTGCCTTCTCTTTATACGTATGAAAGATTCACTCATACCTTATTGTTGTGCTACCTTCGAAGCACTTTCTAGATGTTCAAGCATATTAAGAATCTTTACCTTTTCTTAAATTGTCACATATTCAAACTTTAGATGAAACAGCGTGCCTAAGTGCCATAATATTTCACCACCTTTCATATTTAGAATAAATAAATGAAAAATATAAGAAGTGGTGATGCATAAACCAGGGTTCATACTCTATTTGGATGAAAAAATTCCATGACTTTTTCATGACTTCAATGAAAATTTTCATGACCTCGTTACACGAAGAGAATAGCACTATTTAATCTCAAACTTGGTAATATTTGGAAATGAGCATTAGCAAAACGTCCCACAGCCTCATTGAAGCATACTCGTTGTGGAAAAAATATAAGTGCACACTTAAAACACTAAACTATTCTTATTTGTCTTTATAATATAATTTTAAGTAAAGTAAAAATGCAGTGAAGCAAATATGATGATGCTTAAATGTATGATTTTTTTTTTTTTTTTTAACAGGCAGAATGATGTTGAATGGGACAAAGGTTGAATGAGTCATCATTAAGTTTCAATAAATTTGCTTCAAAAGTTACCTTTTAGTGTCAACAGTGCCTTTAATCATCCACATAACTGGACAGTATTTTGGTTCTTTAAAGTAAAGTCACATAGTTTAGTTCTTTATGTTTCCAAACCAGATCTTTTTTGAAAAAAAAAACATTCAGTAATGAATCAATCTTCTGATTCAAAAGTATATTTGTTTTGTTTACAAATTTGCATTTTCAAATGCATATAAATTAATAGGTACAGAAATTTCAGAACACGTTTAATTCCCGACATTGAACGTAGCAGCGGGTCGCATGGATTAGTTTTGCGTACCGTATGTTGGGCACTACTGTTTTAGAGCATACGAATTCCTCTTTTTCTGTATTCTGTCGCCTTACTTAATATCTACATTTTCTAAAACATTCAACAAATTAAGATAAACTCTGAAAAATTTAATAATAAAGTTCTTACAAGTGATGGAATCGAACTCGCATGCAACTGAATTGCTTTTTTTGAGTGAGCGTGGTAAACTAAGAATGTGAAATTTTGCTACTACAGAATATGAAATATAAGAAGTGTTGAAAATAACAGAAAATTCAAAATAAATGATGTCCAGGCAGTAAAATCACATTGCAAAAAATGACAAGCGGCTGCGACAGAAATGGATGCAATGAGATTTCAAAACTCAGATTTGATTTTTGGATCGTTCAATTTTCCACTTGTAATAGCTTTTATGTGCTATACTGTTAAATCACTCAAGATTTCTAATGCTCCTTTAGTTACTGTTCCTTTCTCTTTGTCCAGGATATTTTTCCATGACTTGAAATAAATTTCCATGACTTTCAATGAAAATTTCAATTTTCCATGACTTTTCCAGGTCTGAAATTCTGTTATTTTTTTTCCATGACTTTCCAGGATTTCCATGACCCGTACGAACCCTGATAAACACTAACAATGCTATGTTTATAATGCGGTATGTGGGAACTTGCGCAGTCAGTGTTGCTGAAAGGATGAAAGTACATTCACGAATTAACGTTTAGTAGTCAATAACAAAACCGAAACTTATCCTCATGATTCCTTTCCAAATATTTTCATGTTGAGAGTGAGAAATTCACTTTAGCTCTTAAATTTGTTGCTCCTGAAAAACTCGCGTTATAGCCATTTTGCATAAGTCAACTGTAGTTGCATGTTGCTTAAAAAACTTCATGACACACTGTACGTCAAATAGCAACAAATCTGAATACGTAGAGATCGGTCATTTAGAGCTTTCTCAAACATCCCGGCAAATAAAGACCACAGACAAACAGGTAGGAAATCTTCTGTTTCTGTACGTGTGAAACACATGATCATAAGACGAGCTTGCTCCAAAAAACAAGCATCAAGACATATGATGGAAATTTAAGTTACGTTGCAGTTCTTGAACTGTTCAATATGTTTTACAAAAAGAGAAAAAGATTTCATGATGTGAAACTAATGTCACGACCCTCTTTTAAAAAAATTCATAAGAGACCAAGGATGCCAAAAATGACCACCACTGTAATAATTGCTGCTAATACTAAAATAAATTTTGCCGTTTGCACGAAATTTCAAATTTGAGTGATGGGACCACCCAGATTCGCTCTATTCTATTTAGAGTATGACTTGGCCCAGTTTGTAAGTAATGTATAAATCCCAGTTAAAATAATGATTAAAATTAAATTTTTCAGGGCTATCGAGAGCTTAAAGAACAAAAGGGGAAGGGGTATGAGTTTTAGCTAGCCCTGTCCCCACCTTGTTCCCCTAATATATTTTTAAATACCAAGAGGCAGTGGATTAAACTTTTGATTTAGGAGGGAATCAACAACCCCCATCCTAAGTATAATATTGACTCAAAAATAAGGTTTCCTGTGGTCTCCCCCCCCCTAAAAAAATTGAAATTTAAGTTTTAGACGATCTTTGGTAATGTTAGGAAAAGGTGATTCTTAATTGTCCTCCCTCGACAATTTTTCGACATTGAAACACGAAAAACGCAGTTTTAGACGAATTTTGGTAATACTAGGTGGGGTCGGAGCTCTCCCCCAGAACATTTTCGTAAATATTGTTCTAAAACTGCTGTTTTATAATGTTAGACGAAGACTTGGACACTCTCCCGTGGCTCCACTACGACCTCCATTACGCAATTGTGGAGATCCTCTTCAGTTATGTTACATAAAGCGGGTTCGGGGGCTCTTCCTAGAATATTTTTGAAATTAAAGGTTTAAAAACGCGATTGCAGACCATCCTTGAAAACGTGAGGTGTCATCTGTAAATTAAAATAGCTTCATTAAAACAATAATGTGAAAGGTAAGTCACATTAAAAATAATCTGCTGGAGAAAGGTTGCACAATTTAATTATCAATTAATCAGAAAAAATCTGAATAATTTAAAACTTTTATCTGTAGCCATCTTCAATTGGTTAACAAATGAAATGCTTATAATTAAAATAAAAAAGACTTTTAAAATAAGTTTCAGGTTAACTTTTTGATTTTGTGTTTTTTTTTTTTTTTGGGGAGGGGGGGGGATATTTCGATAATTGGAGAAATTGTGCGGTAGTCAAACTTTTGTGTGAATAATTTTATTTTGATAACCCTGTAGTTTTATGGTAACTTTAAGCAAATAGATATTTTCCTTCTCTTTGATTAAGTGTGTAAAGGAAAAACATTCCTCAAGCAGGCCATTGGTGCAAAAAATTTAGTGCCAATGAATTAAGATTGCCAATTTCCCAATTAACAAAATCTTCCCCCTTTTGGAAGTTGTGCAATGTTGTAGTGACGATTTCATGAGCAATTATACGTTACATCCGAGAATTCATATGATTAGATACAGAAGACAGTTTCATGATGCGCACACGTTTTTTTCCCCATGAATTAGTATTTTTTCATGATTTGTTTAAAACTCTATCCTTGTAGAGGACAGTTGAAATAAGTTGAAAGAAATAACTTACCTTCATCACAGTGATAGCATAGTAAAACATTTTATCTTTAACAGATATTTCATAACCAGTTTCCAGATTAGGAGGAAGATGACCACCAAAAGTCAATGTCCCTGTTTCAGGCTTACTGACTTTAGCTAACTTTCTACTAGGATCATTTATTTCATTCTCTTTATCATACATATTCATGGGAACAGCTAATACTTCAACCTACAGAAATTTAAAATATATATACGTATACATAGTTGAAACATATTAACACAATTGTTTCACAGCAAAATATTAGTTCATAATATTAGAATATATTTATATTAGTCTTAAAGTCTTAATAGCCTTAAAAATGCATTTAATTTGAGACACCATGAATTTATTTTTGAGTTACGTTGAACTTAAAATAAAATACAAAATTCCCTTTAAGACTAAAGTATAAAATCTGAATTTCAATCAACTGTTTATATAGAAAGAATAAAATTACAATAATTTCATGTGAAAAAAATTCCAGCTAGTTTAAATTTGTAAAAAGTGTCTTTTTCACTCTAAAATAATACCTTTTATTTTTTCAAATAAAAGGCCTTGAAGTGGCCACTACTGAAGCACTGGCCACTACTGATATGTTTACCTTATATAGATTGATTTTGCTCCAAAGACGATTTTTCTGCATAAGCACATCACAGCAGGTAAGAGTTGTTCGCTATTACTTAAGCTGAGTCAAGCTGGCTTTCGCAGAAAACAGGTAGCAACAGCTTAGTCAAAAACTGAGTCATTCCATGCCAAATAACCTTCTTGTCTCCACCCGACCATCTCCGATTTGAACGCAATTTTATAGAGGTGCAGACATGCCTTTGAAACTAACCAATACAAATTTTCAGCTTCCAAGACCCAAATCCTGAGGATCTAGGGTTATTTAAAAAAAAGGGCTCCAAAATGGCGGATCAGCTTTGCAAAACGAACTGCATGTTCAGCAAGGTTCCCCCATTAAAGGCCATTTTGAAGCCCACTTTTTCTTTTTTTTTTTCCTTTTTGAGGTATCCTAAATCTTCAGGATTTCCATCTTGGAAGCTGAAAATTTGCACAGGTTAGTTTCAAAGGCATGTCTGCACCTCTGTAGAACGTCCTCCAAATCGGGGATGTTTGGATGGGGACCACCAGGTGACTTGACATGGAACAAATATAAGTTAAGCTTTTTGCATTTCACACACCTTTGCTACCTGTTTCCTGCAAAAGCCAACACGATTCAGCTTAAATAATAGCAAACCTTTCTTACCTGCTGTGATGTCCTTACACAGAAAATTTTCAGGCCTTTATACTACGACGTAGGTCTGGCATTAATGGGCTATTAAGTTTCCACATAGCCCAATTTTAGGACTCGACCGATGCATCGGCCTGGCCGATGCATCGGCGCCGATGGTTCAACAATTTAGCCATCGGCACCGGCATCGGCGGCCGATGCTAACTTGCAGGAAACATCGGCCCATCGGCCTTAAAAACATCGAAAAGCCGATGGAATTGGCCGATGTTTTTGAAAAAAAAAAGGACCTTTGTTGTTTTACTTTTTAATACAAAGTAAAGGGAGTTATTGTTTTCAAACACAATTGTTTACTTAAATTTCAGTATGAATTTCTATTTTAGTCACTCTTGAAAGAGTTTTTAATACTGCATTCAGGTACCAAACAAGTTAATTATTTCGTTGTTTCTTGCGGCTGGATGTACGTATGTATCTCTTATAAGTCATAACTTAAAAATGGTAAGCTGTAGAAGGCTATATTCTCACATGTGGGATGTGCGCACATTCCAGTTGTGCACTTCCCTTTTTGTTTTCGATCGGGTGTTCTAAAAAGCCTATTAACTGATTTTTTGTGGCTATTATGCAAAACTAATATAGCGTCTCAGACTGACGATCATTTGGTGATATATTGCAGAATTGGAGACTATGGAAACAAATATGAGATGGCGAAACCGGTTTTGTTTCATTTTGTTAGATTCCCGTTGAACCGACGGTAATTTTTAATTTTTCGATATTTGTAATATGAAATGCAGTAATGCAGTCTTTTCTGTATCGCTTCGGCGGAGCTACAAGTTTGGGGCTCGTCTAAATACATTTTGGGGCCCTATTTCTCTATCACAGAAGTTGTAAAACATTCATCATAAGCATTTTTGTAACTCCTACGGTGCCCCTATGATTCTGGAGCCTCTCGCGCAATTGCAACATTTGCCATATTTTAAATCCGCCACTGCACGTCAAAACAAACTCGGGTGCAAGTTTTAAAAGGATTTTTCTGCTCAATGTTTATGATTATTTTGAACTCTATTTTTTACGACTATTTTTTGTATTTCCGAGAACACTTGCGTGCCCTTCCTCCCACTCCCTCAATTTCTGAAATTAATCTCTAGTTGTACTTCTGAGTTGTTTAAAACTAACACCATTCATAAAATTAGAGATTTGTTTTTTCAAGCTTTATCTATTGTTTAGGAAGAATTTAGAGCATTAATAAAGGAATTGATTAAAGACGTTTTGAATGGTGACATAATTTGGAAAATAAAGGGATTTTTGACTTTTTTCTTCCGAAGTGCTGAAGTAGAATCAGAAACTCTCTTCCGAGGCGTTGGTGGTAGCGGTTCTGTACTAAAAAAAATAATCCGAAGTTGGGGCAGAAGTTTAACGTTGTGAGTTACTCCAAAATCAGAGGGTGACCCCCCTAACCCACCCTCGTCGTTTCAAGCATTTCTTAAATATTTAGCGATTATTTATTTTGGTCAAGAAATGTCATTTTGCGTATTTCTTATACTTGTTTCACCTATATTTTGTAATGCGCCATCTTTTTTGCATCACTAATAGCGATCGATTTTTTTTTCTGTTGTAAGTAACTATTTTTATGTATTTATATAAAATCAATGAATAAGTTTTTTTCGCTTTCATCACATGTTTAATAATATGTTATAAAAAAGTTTCAAGGATTTTCTATTGTGCAATTTTTTTTAATTTCAGAGAATTATTGTTAAATTGAAAAATTTAATTTGAACTTGTTTGCAGTGCTTCATAAAAAATTAAACAATCAAATTGTTCAATATTACGTGTGCAAACATCAGATCAAGTAGTATATGTATTCAGTTATTAACTTGGTGTAAATATTGAGTTTGTTTATTGCAGCTGCGTTTTAAGAACCTCGCTATTTTCATGGCTATTTCTTTTTTCCGCTGTCACTGTTATACATTTTACGAAAAATGCAAACTTTTCTATTCATAAATTTTAAATAAGTATAAAAATATTCCTATTACTAGCAAAAATACCCAGCGTTGCCTGGGTCAGTAATAATTATTAGAAAAAAATCGTTACTTGCTTTTGTTTTCTGTTTTCAGCGAAAGAATTTAAAACACATCTTTTTGACGTGATTAAAAATCGAGTTTCTTCCTTACCCATAAAACTAAAATACGAATGAGAATAAAGAACAAAGTAGTATTGATTTAGAACCGAAAGCACTATATTTAAGCATATACAAATTTAAAAAACATGAAATTAATCTTCTCATGTTTAAAAAGATTAATCTGTTGATACTTTTTTAACATGGAGTCTAAAACCTTCTCTGTATGGCTAAAGAAGTACGAAGTGATTAAAAAAAAGTAGCTGCGCTCGTAATCCCCTTATACTTGCTTTAGTTATTTCGGGAAAATTCAATCATTGTGGCTCTTGGTGCGATTTTACCGAATTTGCGAAAGTCGTTTCGGGGTACCTTCGATGATGCTCCCCCATTCTTTCCTTACTTTGTAAAACGATATGATATTAATTTTCGTTACAGAGATATCGTCGCCAGATGCTGAGATATTTTTGGTCACCATAAAATGGCGCTAAATAGTTTCATCTGAAATATTACCAAAATAAGTAATAAAATTTGGTGATTGTTTGAAATTGTGCAAAAAGGAAAATTAATGGAAGTTTTGTGCTGTTTATGGATTTGCCTAATTTAGTTGCTGGATTATTTGACACAGTAAAAAAAGTCTTTTGAAAATTCTTTGATTGGCGATATTTTGTTTACATGGGGTGAAAGCTAAGAAACATTATGACGTAGTCTTCGGCTTCAAAAACAGCAACGTTGAAAAAACTGCCAAATGCGTCAGCTACGGAAATCTTTCTGCAAAAATTTTGGCGATCTGCTGGTTGTTTGGATAATGAGTAAGTGTTCAATCAGCATAAATAATAATAAAAACCATTAATTACATTAAAGTTCCGTTTAAATGGAAAATCATCAGCCAAATCATGTATTATTTGCCAATATTGTGCAAAAATCTTACTTCAAGATTTGACTTGAGAAAAGCCTTGAACAATCACGAAAAGCAAAGAAAGTCAACAATACAACAATTGTCGCTATCGACAGGGAGTTGAGATGATACACTAAATACTGTATTGAGTTGAGGAAAGCCTTCGAACATGGATCTAAAAAGCTCATAACTCGTTTTTTATTCTACTTAGAAATTTCGAACAGGTGCCATCTTCAGCAGCAAAATCAGAGCTTTCGATGGACATATAATGTAAATATGTGCAAGTATTTTTTCATCCCAATATTAGAGAATTTATACAAAAATTGTGTTTTATTGCCCCCTATGGGGGTTTTGCCCCCCATAACGGGACGAAAACTACCCTATGTGTTATTCTGATGCATAAGCTATATTATTGTAAAGTTTCATCAAAATCCGTTCAGTAGTTTTTGCGTGAAAGAGTAACAAACATCCATACATCCATACATCCATACAGACAAACTTTCGCATATATAATATTAGTAAGATGATTTAATATTGTAATTTATCTGTTACCTTTTTTTGTTTAATTTGATGACTAAAAAAGTCTACGTGCAATCTTTCCACTTTAATTACGTAATTTGTTGACGGTTTCATAGTTTTATTCTTAATTTTTATTTTTGAATGATTAAACAACATAATTTAATGTTTTTTTAACTATGTGTAGTTTACCTAAATCCATACATTATTACAATATTACTGAAATCTTAGTTATATGTTCAATTTAAAAAAAAAAGTCTATTGGTTATTAAACAGACTCTTTGTTTTTATTCCTTTTTCTTTTTTTTTTTTGGCTGTTGTTCTTTTTCTTCCATCATACAGCAGTCAAAAAAGGAGAAGCATAACTACACCCTATACAGATTGTACGTAGTACGATCCAAAAGTTCGGGGGACAAGCTGTACAAAACCTTACCCAGAATAGTTCACATTACCGAAGCACATCCACCTTCAAAAGGTCATCTTCAGGGACTATGTACTTTGCCAGTGTTAATATAAATCTTGTAATCACTCCTGGAAGCCATTTTTTGCTACCTTCTGTCATGCAGCTTTATCTTCACCTGACGGAAGAAAGCGGCGTCCATGCAAATGTTTTTTTTGCTGGGAACAGGTAAAAGTCACACGGAGCTAAGTCCGACGAAACGTTATGTTATTTGTTTGTCATATCAGAGTATTGGCCAATCGAACCGTGCATCCTCAACATGAAAGGCGTCTTCTTCCCCACGATGAAATTGAAACAGCAGCGCAAGAGACCTTACAGGAGGGTGCGATAAATGTCTTCCAGGAGTCCTTCTAAAAGCTATACGAACGTTGGCAGAAGTGCTTGGTCGTTCAAGGTGACTATTTTGTAGATAGATGTACTTCGGTGATGTGAACTATTCACGGTAAATTTTTATACAACTTGTCCTCGAACTTTTAGAACATACTACGTACGTATGAGTTTTCAACTTACTTTTTCATAACGTTTTTGAGTGACTTAAGTTTACACCCATGAGGACATCAGAAGAGAATTTGCGATAATTAACTAAGGAGGCGTTCAAAATGGATATTTCGGTCATCTATATGTTCTTAGGTACATATGCACGTACATATGCTCCGAAAAAACTTGTGAAGTTTAAATTGGGTGATCGTAAAATAAAAAGTTAGGTTGAAATTTGATTTTTTTTTTTGGATTACAATTCTTTATTCGTAGAAAGGAAGTAAAGTGAAATGAATCAATAATGATCCTTTAAATCCCTGACAATCTTATCAATTAATTTTTGTTAGATTTTTTTTTGCCATCGGCCAACAGCATCGGCCATCGGCAATCGGCCATTTGGAGGAAAACAATCGGCCATCGGCCATCGGCCATCTTTAAACAATCGGCCAACAATCGGCATCGGCCCATCGGCCAAAAAATGCCATCGGTCGAGCCCTACCCAATTTCCCAATAGGCAGAGTAGGCAGCTTCCAAGGATGGCAAATTTTGCTTCAATCTCATTTTTTAAATTATTATTCTTGAAAATAAAACATCATTTCTTTTTTTATTTTACTCTAAAACAGCGACATAACTGATCCTAGATTTTCAGCGGACTTCGATGTAATTATCGAAACCACAGAAAATGTGGTGTGACAGATTTCTGGTAATGGGTAATCAGTTTCATTTTTAGCTTGCGGCATGAATCGAGTATATCCCCTATATAAAACATACTTTGATTTATACTGTTCTAGGATTTCTTTCCCTTAAGTCAAAGAAGGTCCTTCTGGAGCACTTCAAGCAGGGAGCACTGGAAGGGTTGGCTGAGGGACCATTATCTCCTTCTGCGTTTAAAAAGGGCATTTTATTCCTCTTATGCCCTTAGGAGTGTTCATCACAAAACATAACTTGAATGTTTTAAGAATTGAAAAGTAACTTGGAATTATTACTTCTGCTCATTAAGTTAGTTAAAACCTACTCTGTTTGGAAAACCATTTATTTATAGAACGAATCAAAATATATTTTTAATTTTTAATGCATATTATTTACATACTATAGGTGACGTTTTAAAATGAAACAATTTGATTGTTTTAATATATATATATTTGACTATTAAAAAAAAGTAAGTAAACTGAATGATTTTGAAATTATGGTGTTTTTTATTGCTCAGTTAATTTTGTTCGATTACTTCGTTAACAAGAAAATTAACTAAATTCTGTTTTTGTAAATTTAAATGTCCTTGTCACTGTCTTATGAAAGTTTAAAATCAAATACAAAATTTCAGACACACAAATACTAAAAAGCAGAATATAATTGTAATAAATAGTTTTATAATGAAATTGAACCCTTTTGAAATGAACTGAGAATAAAAAAAAATTCTCTAAGCATTGTGCAGATTTAAAGCCCCCCCCCCCCAATACAGATTCAAAATGCCTTAAAGATTGCCTGAAAAATTTGTGATTTTGAATTTTAATACAATCAAGCGAACAAAATACTTGCAAGATTTAAAAGGAAAAACATGGGGGTGCATGCACTATGCTATATGACTATAAGTATAAAGAGCAGATACACACACACACACACACACACACACACATATATATATATATATATATATATATATATATATATATATATATATATATATATATATATATATATATATAATAAAAGTGAAAAATATTGAAAAGACCACACCAAAAGCCCATAGATGCGCAACGCAGCAAAACTAAAAAGCCAAGTAAATATAAAATAATCAAGCCAAATTCCAAACATTAAACAAATTATATAAAAATAATGATAAAAAGGAAAATTGCAAATAGCTATTAAATAGGATAAGATAAAGTATGAATCCAGAGCTCATCATTCTCTATATTGCATGTACTGGAGCTTAAACATTCTCTTTTAGTTCATAGTTAAAAAATTTTGGTCTTTTGACCATAGTTAATGAATCCTCCATGGCTGATGAGCTCTGGATTCATACTTTATCTTTTCCTATTGTGATAATGCATATCACATTTTTCACCCATTTACATTTTTCCCATATTTTCGTTCATTTTAATCGTTTTCTTCCCCCATTTTGTTGTTTTTTTATTTTCTTGTGCATTCCACGTTTTCCCCCCGTTCCCCCGTTAAATTTCGCACACTTTACGATATCAAATATGTGACTTATTCACTTTTCCCATCGTTTAGCTTTTTGTCAATTTTTCAAGCGTCGATCCGATTTTTTGCATCTTCTTGTCGGCCATTAAAATGGCGTAGCGTCCCCTTCCCTTCGTTGTTTGGGCGCCAAACGCACTCATTGGTTCCCGCGCATCGCCGCGTACCCGGATCCGATCGCTCATTTGCCGATTCATTTTTCCACCCCATTTCACTCTACTTGCTGCTCTCTGTCCGCTCGGTCGCAATTTTTGCGGCTCCGGTTTTTGTTCTACGATGGCGATAATGAAGCATCGGTGCACGGCGTCAGGGGACGGCCGTTGCTCGCCGCGAAATTGCTAAGACCTCAACATGAGGTGAAAGTCTTATATTTTTATATATGTTTTGAATTATAATAATCAAGATCGTTACTTCGTCGCAGCCGAAGATGAGAGCATAGAAGATCCATCACCTGTTTGAATCATGGCGTCCGTTGGCGGCACGCTGAATGCACCGGAATCGTCCCCTTAAGTAACTACCCTTTCGATAATCAACATAGCATGAGGTGACGACATGGATGCGCAATTACCTCGAAATTACCCCGATTCACTTTTAAGCGTGTGACAATCTCCACATTGTCACCATGGAGATTACAGCCATCGCCATTTTTGTCTCAACGTACATTGGCCTGCAACTGACATCGTCTACCAGGAGCCATCCCTGAATTACACTCCACCATCTTCATAGTGAACTGTCCGTCCTTCGTCCATTTTAATTTGGTTATTTCACCACCCTCCGAGAACTCTCCGTTTTTTTGACCTTTAGCGAACTTTGCAACAAATGCCAGCTCCGCCAATTGTTTGAACTCTTAAGTCTGTATTCCTGGCATACGTGTTTTTTTACTAAGTGTGAAATGCTCTGGTGATCACCATGTCTAGTGCCTGTCTTCGTGTCTGCTTAGAAGTTAACATAGAATAAAGAATGTATGGTAATGATGTTTGTGCTTACTATCGTCTTCAAATACACAACCCCCGGGTAAGTCTCTTTTAAATTTTGTTCTTTGGCATTCAAGGCAGTCGTTGGTCTGAGGTTATGCGCGGCTGCGATGCTTCCACTTCCACGGCCTAAAATCGTTATCTTTTTGATTTTCGAATAACTTTGCAAAATTAATCGCGCGCATCATGACACCTATTTAATAGCTATTTGCAATTTGGCTTGTGTATTATATATATATATATATATATATATATATATATATATATATATATATATATATATATATATATATATATATATATATATATATTTCATGAAAATAAAGCTATCGGTGATTTCACGCTTTGAATATTTTGTGAATTTGCTATTAAGAGAATCAAAATTTGATTATAATAAATGAAGTGTAAATATTTCACGAGTCTTAAATTTTCTCTATTACGATGGGCTTGTGAAAAAAGTGCTCTTCAGTATTTAAATTGACCTTGGATAAATCACATAAGTGGAGGGGGGGCGACAGATTTCAAATCTGCCTAGGGGTGGCATGAAGCTAAATTCAGCCGAGTTTCCATGTATATTACCTCCCCACTTTTTGCGAATCAAAACTACAACGCAGAACTAATCTAAATGCTTGACTAATTAGCATAAATCTGTTAACTTTTATAAAGATAAAAATTATTTTAAATACAGTGAGAGTTGCACTATTTCAATTAAATTAAGAATAATCTAACATCTTGTATGCTTATATACCTTTAATGAAGGTGCTTGCACTATTTTCCCATACTGATCTTTAGTGATAACAGTAATGATAGCTGGCCATCCACATTTCAATTCTTCTTGACTGCATAATAATTCACATAGCTTGGGATCAACATAGGATTCTGGTTGAAGCCATCTAAAATATTACCAAATAGTTAGTTAGTTGAAACAGCAGAATTGTACAATCATATTTTGCTCAGCAACAGGCAGATACATAATAAAATGCAGAGGTGTAAAAAAAAAAATACACTATCAAGTTACTTATTCATTTTTGAATCTATATCTTCTTGGAAGACATATAATTTAAATTAAAAAAAAAAAAGATTTTTTTCCTTCTCAGTTGAAACTTTACAAATTAAAAGAAAAAGTATAACAATATTAATGAAACAATATAATCTTAAATAACAATATAAGAGGCTTTTTACACTAACTTAAACACTAAATTATAGTAATTCAAAACTTGAATATTAGTTTTAATTGTAAACATAACTATTTCAGTTAAATCTTCTGTAAGTAATTTCAGGGTTGAATATTTTCAAGAGGATCACAGCTTAATTTAGCTGCATAACTATAACATTAGGTATAAAAGTTTCAAACAAACACATAAAAGAAAATAAAATGTTTTAAAAATAATTCAGACAAGAGCTTTTTGAGTTAACTTTTAATGCAATTACTCGAATTTAAAAAAAACTTATCGGAAAAAGGTGTCATGTAATACAATGCTAATTGCTTGATAATTTGATGATAAGAAAAAAAAAGATCGGTTTTGATTATTTTTAAAGCATTTTAGGGGGAAATACCCCCATGAGTCTTCCAACTTACCCGAAATGTTCATGATCTTGAACTTTTAACTTCTCTAGTCCCTCAGAGGAGTATTAATGGCTAAAGCTCCCTTTCCCTTCAAATTAATATATATATAAAGCAGACTGTGTTTGTTTGTTTGTACCTGATGGCCAGAGGACCCCATTGCACCTACAGCTCTGAAACTTGGCACACAATTCAAACATACCCCAGGGGTCAGTATCTCGAAGCCTGAATTCTAAATTTTGAGAATCATTCATAATTAAGCTAAAATTCATAAATTCATAATTAAGCTAAAATTATTCATAATTAAACTAAAATTTCCCGTTTTTTGCCTAATTGCGGGGGGGGGGGGGCAAAATCCCCCCCACCCCCTAACATTATATGTCATTGGAAAGGGTTTTCATTTCTGAACAAGAACATGTTTGATTCACTTCTCTCCATTAATTAGAACAGGAGATTTAAGAGATTCTAATTAAGACAATTTTCTAGGCTAAACTTGATTTGTGTTTCTGCAGTCACGTACAAAAATCAAGCGTAACCCAGGGATCTGCAAGTCGAAATCCAAATTTTAAATTTGGACTAGAAAAATTTAAATGAATTTTTAAATACATTGTTGAAAATTTCCATCAATTCCTGAGTTGGCCACCTTGTGCAATACACATGCGCAGAAGGCCTGAGAAACGAATTCTAGCTTTCACTCAGAATATTACTTGAACAGTATAAAAAATCAAATCAACTGCCAAACCACAGTGAATTCTTATGGAGGTAAAAAAAAATTCTAATCTTCAATTTGAGCAATGAATTATAACGCTTAGTAACGTTGCAAAAAAAAAAAAGGAGACTGCAAGCGTAATTTAATCTTATGCATTAAAACACTTGACCACAAAAAAATGCTATTCTTCTAATTGTTTTCAGTAAAAACCTCTCAAAATAATTACTCAAACTGTGAAAGACCGTAAGATAAAAAGTTTCTTTCAAATTGAAAGTGAGATTGAGTTTTAATTGATTGTTAGAAAGTTTTGAAAAAAAGGCATACGATGAAAGTAAACGCCATGTGTTAAAGCTTCCGTCTGCTATGAAAAGCGAGTCTCTGCGTTGTTTCGGGTAAAATAAACAAAATAATTACGCAAACCATGAAATACTAAAAAGAATAAAGTGTTTTCTTCAATTTGAGACCTAGATTCAGTTTTCATCAATGTTTAGAAACTAAAATCTTTTAACTCAAAAATTATATGTTTTTAGCATCCAAAGAACTTCTTTGCCCATTTTCAAGCTGGCTGTAAAATGTTTTAGCACAGGTAAAAATAATAGCTATGAAACTGTCCAAAACTGAAAAAAAAAAAAAAAAAATAGGGGCACTATTTCCAAAAAGGTGGACTTGATAGGGGGAAATTGTGGTCATATTTGCAGTCAGGGGGTCATTTAAACGTGAGAATCAACAATTATGTCAGAAGCATTTTGAAAGTTTTTTTTTTTTTTTGCCATGAAAAGTTATTTACCTACACCAACCTTATGGAGTAAACAAAATGAAAAGTTTTCAATTGCCCCATTGTCTGCGGGATAAAGAGAAATGTGATTACATTTGCTAACAAACAGTCATCAAGTCAAAAATTTCACACTCAGTTACTCTCGGAGATTGTAGTCTAGGATACAATGAGCAGAATTTTATGGCTCAATTCATCCAAAAGAAAAGGAAGAATCTAAAGCTGAAACATTGAAATTCTGTTCCTTGTTACTCCAACTATCCCTACATCTTTTGGTGTTAGTAGTTCCCTTACTCAACTCTAATTATCTTAAATTTGAAAGTATTTCTCTTCTGTAGTTTTTTTTTTTTTTTAATGTTTTCCTTTACTTGATTATTTGTAAAGCCAATGCACCAGTTCTGGTTTTAGAAACATTTCATTCTGAATTACTGAAATCTGAACTCAAAAACAATTACATAACTAAAAAAAAAAATGTTTCTTAAGAATCTTTAAAGGAAAGAGATGAAAAAATGCAACAAATGACATTTTTCTCCTTTAAAAACATAATTTGATTTAGTATTTTTTCCTTACCTGGCTAATCTACCTCCACTAGTTCCTTGAGAACAAGACACAAAATCTTTGAGAAATGAATGTTCATTGGACTGGCTACTAAATGGAAGAACGCCTTCTAATGCTTGATGTATGCTAGGTGCATGAGCTAATGCAAAGCCTTTAGAAAGCAGTAAGGAGTGATTCTTGTAAACCTGAAAAAATACATAGAAAAGTAATATGTATAATTATAAACATATTTCAGTAGAAAAAAAATCACTCAACCGACAAACTTCATAGTCTTATAAAAAAATATTTCAATATCAAAAAATATATATATATATTATTTATGAAACTAAAACAGCATCCAAGAATTAAATTTGATTACTTAAACAATTGATCGAGTTTGAGTTGAATATTCCAAAACATAGTAATGCAATGTGTCTATAGTATCTTGCCAAAGAATTAGCAAATTTTCCCAATTTTCACAGAACACTTGAAAAACATATTCTAAAACCAAATACAGACACTTCTCTACATTGCACTTGTCAAATTTTCCTAAATGTTAATGAACAGACACTAAAATATTTTAGACTATTCTATTTGGCACACCTATCCCCATACGAGCAACAGCACAAATTAAAAAAAAAAAAAAATGCTTAGGAGTTTTCTCTGCAATTTGTGTTACTTGATGTTGTTATCCTTTATTTTACTTTTCATGCACAAAGGTATTTAACAATAGGAATGTTTTACTGTTCCCCCCCACCTTAAAATTAGTTTACTACTTTCCCTACATCTCCCAAGAGAACCTAAATGTTTTTTAGCTGCAGATTATCCCAAACTGTAAACTGACAGATTACGCTGCTAACACAGGCAGTGAAGGATGACCTACATTAGTTTAAGAACCTTGTTGCACTGTTTGTAACCTAAGTCTACCTGGTAACAGTGGGTAGACATTCAATGTTTATCAAAATTTACAAACAATGGTTGGAAACATACATCAATCATAGGGAAGATTGATCTCATGATTAAAGATTTTGACTTGGCTCCACTTCTGTGCAGTGAGATATAGAAGTTTTACCAACACGTTTAATGAAATAATGATTTTTTATGTTCTTGATGTAGATAAATTGCATTTTGTGTTTTTGTTTTATTAAAGTAAAATATTTGAAACAGATGAGACTATGATAATAAACATTGCACTGTTTCAATTTAATGAACAATACTATGGAAACTTTGTGGCACCCCTTGAATATCCCTACAGCCCTCAGGGTGCCGCAGTACCCACTTTGGGAACCCTTGCAGTAATCTACCAAAAACTTTTAACTGCAACAACAAATGATGGGAACCTTTAAACAGATTTAAATGTAGCAAAGGAAACATCCCCAAGTTAATAATAATATGTTTTTTATTTTTAACATACTCATGTACAGACATACATGATAGGAATGGTTGTTTGTTATTTTTGATACAGCTTCGACTTATACCTCTGCTTACCATTTTATATTCTACAACTCAAATCTTTTAACATTATAAAAATTATTCTGCACTTAAAACAATTAAAGGATTTTTCTATTTGCCAGTTTAAGCATGAATTTTGAAAACACAAGAATAAGATTTTCTCTTAGTAAAGAATCAAAACATTATAATACTAGTCGACCCCGTGCGGAACTCCGCACTATGCTTCGAATCGTTTCATTAGGCATTTCGCTTTTTAAAAATTTCAAAGGAAGAACATTATGAAGAAGAAACGAAAAAAAATAAGCGCAGAAGAGAAGGCATGTAATTTAAAGACATCAGTAACAAAACCTCGTTAAATACAACGCTGTGATAATTTGATCATCGCTCACCTTTTGGCCGTACATATTATCAATGCAAACATAAATATCATTAAAAGTGGTTGAGTAGTGACTCGTGAAAAAGCAATATTTGTGCATGTGAAAAAACAGGTTGTGGCAAATACAGTCCTGCCCATGTGAGCATCTGACAGGAAAAGAAAGAAACATTAAAGAGATATTTATTGGCACGGATTCGAATTGGCGCCATTCTGATTAACAGCCCGACACCCCAACAAACCTAGCAATTGCGCTTTCCTTATCGAAAACTATTCATTGAAGGAATGCGTGGTAAAAAACAGCAAAAAAGCTTTTTGCCAAAAAAATAATAATAATAAGATCATGCTTCTATATTTTGTCATTAACCAGCATGATATGATTTAAAATTATACGTAAAGCATGGAATTTGATTAAAGAATGACGAAGATCTCACGTAGCGATTGAAATAAGCATTCTAGAGAAGTAATAATTTAGTTGAAAATAAGAGTTTTTATCTTTGAATATTGAACTATTTCACATAGAAGATTGCTTTAACCGTTACGGCTTAAATGCATGCACATGTTTCTCTTTTAATCAAACACTTAAAATTCAAAACCAAAACCAGTTGAACTTAGTCCGTTTTTTAAGTGTAATTTTTCGAACGTAGACAAAATGTATTTTTTTTTTCAGCAGAAAGCAGAGGAGTAGAAAATGATTCCTTGCTAACGAAGTTGATAATATTTTTAATGCTTTATATCGTATTTGCGCGAATAAAAAATTAAAGGTTTACTGGGTGAAACTCGTAGTTTTAATTTGACGTAGTATTTTTTCATTTGTACAAAACGTTGAACACTGCTATTAGAAACATCTACATTTCAGCATACAATGAAAATGTTTTTCTGCACAAAAAGGATTTCCTTTAAGTAAATCTAATACTTTTTTATGCTTATATTATGCTGAGTGATCTGGATGTAGTCAGACCTTAAAAAAAAGGAAGAACACCGTTCGATTAACAGTCAACTTATCTGAATGATAACTGTAGCTTGCATAAAGGAGTAGAAACACCAAGTA
Source organism: Uloborus diversus (assembly GCF_026930045.1). NCBI lineage: Eukaryota > Metazoa > Arthropoda > Arachnida > Araneae > Uloboridae > Uloborus > Uloborus diversus. The sequence continues at coordinate 152,513,583 of NC_072731.1, read as the reverse complement.
GCATTCCCACTGCATTTATTTTATTACGTGTGTATGTTATGAGTACATGTAATGCGTAATACTAATATACATTTGATATTATGTTGGACAGCCCAAGCTTGCCCGAAGTTCAGATAGTTTATAGCCGAACGCTCTACCGAAAAAAACTTATCAATTTTTTTTTTTTGGCCGAAAGCGACGTAAAAAACTCGAAAACTGCATTAGAACTTTGCAAAAAAAAAAAAAAAATGCATAAGAACTACAGGGTTTTCAAACAGCAAGGTGCGTTTTCGAAAACTTGATTTTTCGACCGTAAGTCTATTTTTCGTCATTAGCCAGCCTGATAAGTTTTAAAATGAGAAGGGAACAATATATAAGATAGGATATTGAAGAGAAATGTTTTTATTTTTGAAAATTTTTACAATTTGTTACCGCAGGCTGCTTGAACCGTTATAACTTAGATGGCAGCACGCGTTCATCATTTAACAGCACGGTTAAAATACAAAATAAATTGAACTATGCTCTGTTATAAACGTAGCTTTTCGAATGTGGTAAAAATGTGATAAGCTTTTTTTTTTTTTTTCAAAAAGAAGAAAAAATATATATTTTACCCTTCAAATTGAGGTAGTAATTTTTTTATTTGTACAAAGAGTCAAAAACTCATTAGAAGAATATATATTTCAATATACGATTTATTATTTTTTTCTGAACAAAAAATAATTCTATATTGTAGTCCGAAATCTTAAACCTGTTACTAATAATTTCGCTTACATTATGCTTTAATTTTCTTACCAGAGCCAAAGCTTTAAAAAAGAAAAAAAAACGTACTATTCCGAAGTAATTTAGCACAAAGTCACATCAAGCTTTCATAACAGCAAGGAGTGTTTCCTTCTGATTTATTCTATTCCCTCATATTTGTTATTCACTTAATTAAGTGTTCATGCAATGCGCGATATTTCTCTAATTTTTTGATGCAGACTGTCCGGACGTGGGCCCGAACACTCATTCTCTAAGTTACGAGGAGAACGCTCTGCCGATCAAGCTATTCAGCTCTGTCGGTCATAGTGCAAGTTAAAGTTATAAGTTTAACCGAAAACCTCATTCTGGTTCTTTAAAACAGGTTTTTCGGCTGAAAAAAAAAAACAATTTTTAGACCGTGGGTCTATTTTTCGTCAGTAGCCAGCACCATAAGCTTTAAAATAAGGTGTAAATCAAAGAAATCGATCAAGAATTGAGGAAAATCTGGCGTAGAAACCAAAAACAGGCTACAGAAATAATATATAAGGATGAAAGATATAATTTTTAATACAACAGTGAAATCTTGAAATGTTTCTAGAATTCTCTAATGAAAAAGAACTAAATATATGAAAAATCACTACCTGCTGTGAAAGTTCCTCAATCAATTCTAAATCTTCTTCAACTTCACCAATGGAAGCTGGAATAAAAATACAAAAAAAAAAAATATAGAAATAAACTACACAAAATATTCAATTACTAGCTGCGTGCCCGGCGTTGCACGGGCTACTTAAAAAATGAAAGAGATGTCCAATTGATGTTTTTGTATTACTCTGACATCAGTTTCTAAAGCGCTAAGGAGTAAATAAATACGCGTAATTCAAGGTTTGCAAAACACCAGTAAAGCATATTTTTGGCAAAAATCTCTTTAAAGTTAATCATAGTTATCAATAATGCAAGTTATGAGTATTTTCAGTTAGCACAAAAGATGAAAATATATGCATTATCAATTATAATCTGTGCTCACTTTAAACTGAATGAAATCTGACAGACTATACCTGAAACATTTGTATGTACAATTAAGATCAGCTTTTTACATAAAATGACACATACTTTTTGGTTGCTTATGTGAAACAAAAGCACCAAGACTTTATAGATACCAATCAGCATTAATTTAATACCAAGTCATCAGATTCAAATTAAGCTTTAGTTAAAATCCTTAAAAACAATATTTTTGTTCAACTCTGTTTCACTTAAAGAAATTCAAACAATCTTAATTTAACATGTTCTTTTAACGATACAAATTGTATTTCAAAAATAGAAACAGGAAGGAAAAAGAGAGTTATTATAATTCGAAAACTCACTCGTGACGGGAAAAGGTCCAACAAAATAAACATAGGGTGCGTTCGACGAACCTCACCGGTCGATCGGTAAGTAACCGGTGACTTACCGCAGCGTTCTATGATCAACCGGTTACCTCACCGGTTACCATTCTAAGCAGTTGATTGGTTAATTGGAGCACGTGATCATTAGTTGTCACGTGATTAACTAACCGGTCGCTCTCGGTCGTGCTCATCGAACGCAACCTTAATTAGTCGCATCTCCTAAATGTACCAAAATATGAAGCCGGTGAATGATAAACTTACACTACAATCAATAAAGATAGCTAAAGAAACAACTTTCCTATGCTGAAAAAAAGTTAAGAACGTTGAATGTAAAAATTAAAAAAAAGACAGACGATAAAATAAAGGCTATGTCCGAATAGTGCAACCAATTTTAAACTAATTTAAAATAAAAATTCTAGATGGAACCGTTGTTTTAAGATTTGGACAGCAGCCAAAAAATCTCTTTTAAAAGAATTATTAGAATTTTACTTGCTCACCAATATGCAAAATGGCAACAGGAAAGAAATAAAAATTCCTGAATAACGTTATGTTAATTAATGTTTTAATTAATATCTCCGCTAATCAAAGTCGCACAATTACGAGATTGGTCCTATTGTTTTCTTTGGAAAATTTCGAATTGATCGGTATCTCATTTGACTCTCGATTCGCAGTGGTTCTCGAGAAGATAGATCTTCAGACAGAGAGACAGACAGACGCGAACAGATTTTAATATTATAGTGGACTATTACTTGACAGACTCAATACTATAAAAATCAATCAGTAAATAAAACAGAAAAATTACCACTCTTAAGGAAATATATTTTGGAGGATTTACACAGCAAAAATACAGAGAAATATCCCAACACAAAATATGCAATAAGATAAGAGGAGCCATATAAATTGAGCTATTGCAACCATTTTATAGCACACATTTACCAAAATACTGAATCTGCTATATACTTTTTAAAAAAATTAAATTAAAAGATTTTTGAAAAACTAAGAGACTTTACTCAAAAGTTTTAATACAAAATTTTTAGGTAACCCCCCCCCCCTTTTTTTTCTTAAGGAACACAAATTGGGTCTTACATTTGCAGAAAACTAAATGTTAAGGAGGAGTTCTTTCTTAAAACTACTTTTCTTTTATGTTTATTATCGTTTCTAATTTTTGATTAATTTATTGATTTATTTAAGATTTGAAATAACTCATCCCTGTCAAGATAGAACAATTCTTGGAAAACTGTCATCCTTGTACGATGTGAATTATAGAAAGATAGAAGCGAATGTTATTAAACTTGGTAAGAGCTTTAAAAAAATTAAGGGGGAACTTCACATTTAAAAAAAAGTTTAAAAACTCATGAGTCACAGAAAATGGCACTGTAATCAGTACTGCTGAATAAAATAAGATATAAAGACTGGTTTTCAAAAAATTTACAATATTTTCTAAAACCGTACATTGTAAATTGAAATGCCATTTAAAAGACTTCAACATGGCCTCTATTTTTTGAAAGTAAGTAAAATTGTGCTACAACATTCTCAACAGTAGTTTTTAGCACATCAAAAGAATGTTATGGAGAAAAAATAAAGATGCATTTCAAAAGATCAACAAAAATGTATTGCACCTTCATGTCTACTTAGTTATCAAATTGCAGTGAGAAACTTTGGAGCTCACAGCAATAAAGGATGCAACTGAAAATAAATTTTTCTCACTACAACTGAATGAATCAGCTAATGTATAAGATAGGTCTCAGCAGTCCCCCCCCCCCATGTATTTATACAATACACACCAGAGGACAGCAAATCTTATGAAGATATGTTATTTTGTAAACTAGTTTTTCTAGGAATACTTTTAAAAAACATGTATTCAAAACTCTTGCCACTTATGCAACATCTAAAGTATTGTACTTAAGAAAATGTTACAAGACATATATCACAAATAAAGTTAAAAGTAAACATAATAGTAACCTAATCCAAATTATTTTGACAAAAAATAATGCTATTACTTAACGCAATATCTCAAGAAAATGCTTTCTTTTCCTTTTAATAACAAAAAAGGAAATCTAAATACTTCTTAACTGTAAGTCAAGAAAAAAATATATAATAGTCAAAAAAATTTGCAAGGGAAGAATAAGAATATGAACTATATGAAATATTTTCAGGCTATCAACATTTTTAGTTTTGATAGTATCAAAGTTTCTTATTTAATGAAAAAAAATGTAAAAATATAGTAGATTGCACTCAACTTTTATAACCTTTTATTTTTTTAACTGCAAAATTGCAAAATTTTAAAAGCATTTAACTTTTTTTTCTTGCATTTGTTACTTCAATACTTACTTGATTCATACAATGCAGGTATGAATGTAACAAAATTACAAAAAAGGGATAACTTGAATGCATACTTACAGGGTGGTAGAACTAGATCTCTTCTCATCAAGGAAGCAGCACACATTCCTCCTAAATACGCAAGTTCTCGTTCTAAATGCTTCAGACCTTCCCAACTTTCAATATTATTGCCGACTGCAATACGAGGACATTCAAATCCAATTACTTGACACCTAAAGCCATAAAAGCAGGCCTTTTCATCTTTAACATAATCAGAAGCAGTTTCAAGTGAAAACACAACTTCATTACCTAAAAATATAGAAGGTACAATTCAAATATAAAATATTTCGAAAATCATTTATTGAGTTTAAGAACAGATTTTAGCCTTTTCATGTAATAAGAGCATACATATTGGAGCTACATGGTAACAACTGTTCATATACTTAACTAGGTTATGTGGTTTCATAGATGCGTTAGGCGCTCCTAAAATATTGTCAACAAAATTGTATAAAAAGTGACATCACAACACAAGGTCGTCTGTGTTCAACCCAGCTGTGGTTTCACTAGTTGTATGGGGTCATAAAGACAGCTGGTTTTTTTTATATGGAGACGAGCAATAACCAAAGGCGCTCGCTAAGTGTTGGGGGGATGCGGAGAAAAGTTCAATGTCCAACAAGTATTGTTTTAGAACAGGAACTTGGAAGGCTGCGTCACCATGACAGCCTTATTGTGGGCTGTCATGGAATGGGAATTTTGAGTTAAACATTTGTATTAAATTGCATAGTATACTGTTCGAACTGCTATATCACTGAGCGTTAATCAGACATCAGTGGCTCATATGAGGATCCTCAACCGGCAGGTGTCATCCCTTCAATCATGAGTTCAGCTCCTTATTGATTGGGCTACCTCGACCCTTATAAGGAGGTTAAATACGTCACCTTGAAACATAACATTTTTAAATACACTTTTATAGTGAAAAGTGTTTAACACAAAGCTTAAGGGAACAAAATAATTTTTCACGTTAAAAGAATTTCAAGTTAAAACATTTGCATTACATTGCATTGTATACTGTCCAAACCGCTATATCACTGCACATTAACCAATTTTTTATGCTTCACTGTACATTGATTTCAGTTTCAATGTGAGTTTGACTACAGAGATAATAACCTAACGAACTTTTATCAGCTCATATTTTACTTACAATTAAAAATATACTTTATGCTTCTGAAAAAGGGTCTGCAAAAAATGAAGTAAAATAAGTGCTGCCAAAACATTCTTCAATACACACAATTCCAAATATAGAAGAAAAACTGTAAAAAGTGTAAAGAACAAACAATTATTTGAACTAAATCATAATGTAACACTCATAATAAAGAGAGCCAGATGATTTACTCCTAGATAGAAAAACACTAATCAAAAGACCCACTTAGAGCAGATATCTAGCACTCTCCATTTTTCAGAGCCATCAATATTAGCTCCTAAAAATTTTTCCACCATTCTTCATCCCCCCCCCCAAAAAAAAAACCTTTTTTTATTCTTGGAACTAAGAGAGTTAATTAATAAAGTCCTCAATCATCCTCCTTAGCCTCTTACACCCCTAGGTGCAGCTCCAAACCTGACTCCACTTTGTGAAACTCCAAGATGCAGAATATTGACAGTTTCCACGTCATATGATTATGCTGCATGTAAAAGATACCTCGAATATTTGTTTGGCTTTGAATACTTTAGGCAAAATTAAATTTCTAGTGTGTTTTGCATTGCAAGAGCGTCAGTGTCTCCATCCGGTGGCAAAACTGGGCATTGTAATTTCTGAGTGCAATGGCATCTGCCAATAGTGGTGCCAAATGAAAGAATGGGCTCCTTGCTAGTCTCTGGCGTAATGCACCAGGTCTCTTTTAATGGTTAACACCACTAGGCAGCCCCAATAGAAACAAACAAACATTGCACGTGTTTTGAGATGTGTAAAATAACAAATGATAAATTCAAAACAATTAAGTAAATTTTGTCTAATTTTATTCTAAAACTAGAGAGATCATAACTTGTTAGACAAAAAAAAAAGCTTAAAAGAAAAGATTCTTTAATTCCTTTTTAACATTAAGTCCTGTAAAATGAAATGGAAAATGGAGTTCTTTTTCTAGAGAGAAAAATTAATTAAAAATATGATTAAAACACTAGCAAGACATTACCTGATTAATTAATAATAGTAGTTTTAGGAAATTTTAAAAAAATATTCTGTTACCGTACAAACATATTTTAAAAAACTTACCAGGCAATAAGAGTGCTGTTGTAGGCCAATCAAAACTTCCACTAAATTTTCGAAAAACTGGCCAATATGGCATGTACTGATCTTCTTCACAATCTTGAGAACCAGTTACATTAATGGTTTGTGCTGAATTTAACCAAACTTGACCAGAATTATTTCGGCTGGGAATGTAAATTTGTAGAGTATCTTCAACTTGAGCAGTGCCACATTGTGGATCAAACTCTAATGATAACCATTGCACACAAGATGGAAAAGTAACCTGAATATGAGACACAAAAACACATTTAGCTACTTTCAAAATAAGGAATTTATTTTAAGAACAACATTTAAAATTTATTTTTTAACTAAAAGTTGTATGCTGCAGATCATTATCATTCTTTTCAGATGCATATATTAATGGGTGCCACTTTAAAAAATCTTAAGACTGAACTTTTTTCAGGTGGGAAGGGTGCAATTAGTACGATCTAACAGGTCTACTGTTTTTTTAATTGAAAAACGCATTTAAATTATGTCAAATACAATACTTTTAGTATTTAAGCAGTTTTAAAATTAAAAGTAACAAATAAGTATATAAACACGTAAATTATATATCAGGAAGGTTTTACCACATTTTTAAGGGAAATAATTGTTTTAAAATTAAATTTAATAACAGGCTTTAAAAAGAACTAAAAATGGACTTAATTCATACTCATGTATAAAAATGTTTTGTTTTTGGGATTGTGTGATACAGTTATCACATATTTTTGCATTGGTTCGTGTTTTTTTCTTTTAAAAATTTTGCATTTTCCAATTTTAATAATTTAATGGCGTCACCCACAATTTTGGCGGCCATGTTTTGCATTTTTCTTCACCGAGGTTGTTGTTTTGCCGCCTTTTGGCCCATTGGCTGAAGGCATGGTCTCTTTTTGGTGATGTCACTTTTCAGGTCTCGCATTGGCTGCTCGTATGACGCCGCGGATTGATACGTTTGTTTTCACGCATGGTTTTCACATTGGTTTTTGCCACTGTGTGTATGTGATTTTGGCGGGGAATCAGAGTCTAGATCGAGAGAGGAACAGACATGCGTCTGGAGAGAGCGGAATGTTTTGTGTGAATTAGGAGAGTACAATGGCTGACGATGACCCTCTCCTTCCATCTTCTGTGAATGCAGAGATAGGAGTGAATATCTAATGATATTATAATTAAATAACATAAGCGGCACATGCCGTAAGTGAATGAGGCTCATCTACTCTATTTAAAGATCTATGCTTATTACATGCTTTTGCAGTGCCAAAAGCATAATTTTATCAACATAAATATTAACAGAAAAAGTCAAGCCACTGAACTGTCAACTGTTTTGAAAATCACCCATTAAACGCACAAATGCCTGAAAGTCAGGCACAGGGCACAAGCAGGACCCATATGCCCTATCTTAAAATTAAGATGGCCTATTTATGACATGAGCAAGTCAAAATACAAAATTTATAACTAATAAAATTGTAGAGAACTACTTATCAAATCATTCTGCAGAACTCAGTGTTTTAGTTTTATAATGAACCTCTTTTTCAATGCAAAAAAAAGTTAATGGATGAAATAACATCCTTTTTTGACAGATGTTTTTTAATCATTTTTCCCCTCATCTATATTATACTGGAGTTCCTGGATGACCGAGCATCACTCCACTTTAAAAGACATTTTTTTCTTTCATAAAATCGTGTTTGTCTAACATTCAAAGTACTTTTTTAAATATGCTTGAAAAGCAAAGCGTTAACGAACTATTTCTGTTCTCACCAATCGTTGCATCTGCTAACCAGAAACAAGAGATGTAAGAGATACATAATAACACTTCATCAGAATTATAATTTTTTCAGCCATTAGAAGCCTACTACTGAATATAGGACTCCCCTCCCCTACAGATATCCATTCACTTAGGGAAACTCTGAGCTGGTTGCAAATAAGCATTTAACATACGGTATCGCCAAAAAAAGTGGTTTCTTAGACCAAAGATGGTGACAGTAAAAGTGAAAAAAAATGCTAGGATTGAAAATGCACAGCGACCTACTTATAACACTAAAGTACCAAATAAAAAATATTCTGAATGCAATTAAATCAACATTTCGTTTTAAACTATCTGTTACATTTTTGTTTCTACCATAAAATTTTCCTGTCATTAAGTATAAAAATTTAAACTTGGAGTCAATTTTACTATGGTGAATTCGGTTCTTAACCTCATACTTCCTACCATACTATGTTGCGATTCACGATTTTATCCCAACTTTAAAAATATATAAAACTATTTGAAGTGTAAAAAAGAAAATAATACACTTAAACAATAGTTTCGCTAAAAAAAATGCCTAACATCAACTTACATAATGCTCTTGAATTTGTTTTCAACCAAGTGTGATTAAAATTAGCCAAGCAAGTTTGAAATTTTCAAACGATTAATTTTCATTGCTATGGTTACAAATCGTCTGCCTTATGTGTCAATTCATAGTTTTTTTTCAAGGCTTAACTTGAGCAGACTTCATTTTTAAAAACGAGTTTTTTTTTTTAAGAAATCGCGTTTTTACAGAAAAATCACTGATGTAGATGAACTTAGAATGCAAAACTACAATTAAATCCAAAGTTTCATCCAAATCGTTACAGCCGTTGCCGAGATACGAAATATAAATATATATACTTACATACCCACGAGAATTGTTCGTTTAAAAATATAAGATTGTTTGGTTAACTTCAAAACTTTTCAACTTTTGAGTAAACTTCAAAAGTTTTCAAAAAATATAGTATTATTAACAAAATAAAAAGTTATACATGGTTTAAATTTTCTAAATAAGTGCAATTTAAACAAACTTAGCATTTAAAATGCTTCATATTATTGCTATACAAAAGTCATACCCGATAACTTGCAACAGACGCAGGACGGTAGGGATGATCACTTTCCACTATAGCATAATGGTTAGATGTTGTACATAAATTAGAATCACATCGTTCAGAATCATGATCCGAGGTTTTTTCTGAGGTTTTTGGGCACTTTTTATTTAAAGATGCAACTAGAGGCAACAGATCTTGAACCATTGAAAGAACTTGAACAGCACTCTACAATAGCACAGAAAAGTTTTTAATTAAATTTCAGCTAAGACAAGCAGTATAAAAGTAATAACACCAAAGCAAAACTCTAACCAAAGACAACTCTATTTAAACAATTTTTTAAAAGTTGGAAAAAAAAATTAACCGATTTCAAAACTACAGATCAAAATGGCTTTAAAAAGAGAAAAATAATTTTATTCTTTGAACATCATTGATACTTTTAAAATATTATTCTTGAAGTTGGCGCAAAAACAGAAAGTAAAATCATGTGCAACTATACTTTGTTCATACTTTTCAGAAACTCATCCAAATGTAGGAACAAAACATTTATACCATTAATCCAACATGCTGTCATCAATGTTTAATGCATGCCAGTCTTATTGAGGCAACTGGATCCCTATAAATGTATAGTTGTAGTTGGATTGTTGCTATGAATGGTTTTATCTACCATTTTTGCACCTACTTCAAAAATTATGTTTAAAAGTATTGGATGTTCAAATCACCGCAAAATGTAAAAAAAAATTCTACTGAAGAGGATTCTTTAATATAATGTTTCAGAATTCAAATTTTTTGTCTGACAAAGTTTGGCAAACATTTTGATCTGGTATCTTAAACAGCCAAGTGTATAGTCTGAAAACTAACTTCATTAAGCAACATTTAAAATAGGCTACCAAAAGTTTGAGAATTTAATGACCCATTTTAATTAGTTTCAAGAGGTTTTGGCGTCCTATGATGAATATATGGAAAACAACTAGTGAAGCCATCTTCTGAGCTATAATGAACCCTTGATGAGTCATCAGCGTGTGCAATTTTTCCAAATGTTCCAAAATTAAAAAAAAAGAGATCTGTGTGGAAGATATTTCAATAGGCAGGGTTGGAAACATGCTGTCCAGATACCTTGCCGTAACCAGTACCCAGACCCTCTACTGTGGTCAAGAAATAAATGAGGTTTGTGTTTTCCAAGTAATTTTGTCCTCATGTGTCAAGGTACTGTCTTTATTATATTTTTTAGTGAACAGCAGTATTGCAATGTTCTTGTTTGATGCATTCAATTTAAACTGAGGCTTGGGATATTTTTTAGTTAATCTATGTTATATAATACTAGCATTAGTTATATAACACTAGCATTAGCATTAGCCGAAAGGTGGTGCCCGTGCTAAGAATTTAAAGGAAGTTCGTTGAATAAAGAAATCTACACCCTCCTGACGTGAAAGGATCATTTTTCTTCAACTGACATGCGTAAACATCTTTTCGATCTTATTAAAGTCTCTTTGGAACTTAAAACTATTCGCCAAACAGATACAAAGATTCATAGTAGTTTTAAAACTCAAAATAACCCTTCAACTGTATAGTTCATTGCTTAACGTGCCACTACGTTACCGTAACTCTGCCTTTAGCGAAAGAAGCAGTTTTTTTTTCTGCAATTTAAACTGTTTCGCCAAATAAACAATACAATAATAAAAACGTTATAAAGAAATATCACAATAAAATAATATGGCAAATCAAATGATTTACTTAGATAAGTAACTATCTTCAACTATAAAAACAAAAACAAGCATTGAAGAAATACGGAAATCAATACCCAATAGAAAAATCCTACGATATCAAATTATGTACTTGAATATCAAAAAAAAAAAAAAAGCAATCAAAAGTTAGTTTGCTGATCAGTGACGTTGGTAACAGTTCGCACCCACGGCATGGTTCCTCGCAGCTATTGACACTTTCGACCAGCACCATTCGGATAGCGAATTCATAGAACTAAACTTACTCTGCCATCTATTAGGAATTCATAGAACTAAACATAATTTATATATTTAATTTCCAATTACAAATATTTCAGTCAATCTGATTTAAAAAAAAAAAAAATAGCCTATAGCATTCCTCAATAAATGGACTATTTAACACAAAAAGAATTTTTAATTTCAAATCAGTATAGCCTGAGATTAGCGAGTTCAAACAAACAAACAAATCGTAAAAAAGCAGTCGAAAGCTTTGTATTTTGGAATGAGTAAAACGACACAACATGTATAAAGTACAAATAAAGTATTAAAATAGAGTTAAAAACTCAGCAAACAGCTGTTTCGGGGCTGTCAAACGAAAAGCCCGCACTGTGTGGGCTTTTCATTCTTCTTTTATGCATTGATGAAAGGGCTTGCATTTGACAGCACCGAAACAGCTGTTGGCTTTTTTGACTCTATTTTAATACTTTATTTGTTCTTTATACACATGTCATTTTACTCAAACAAACTCCGCAGCTTTATAATATTAGTACAGACAATCATTTGTGGTTGTGGATTTCAATTCTTTCAGCCTGCGCCAAGAATTGTAGCGTTTTTTTTTTTTATTTACAGATTTTAATATTTAATCAAGAGCATGAATTGCTTGCTTTTTTTTTTTTTTCAGAGAAGCAATTTTTTGAACTTATGTTCCAATAGAATTTGAAATGATGCTTTCAACCATTGACAAATAGTTTTATACCTTTCCATTTCTAATGACCACCTCCTCTAAGCACAAAAAATAAATAACACTGGAACATCTGGAAAATTTGTTCTGCACAAGTAAATATTTACATCATCTTAAATGCAAAAAACCAAACCCTTAAATTCATAAATATTACTTACACGTGGATCAGATGTTGCTACTGGTCCTAAATGGGCAAAAATTAAAGGCAATAGCATGGTAACTACGTGAGAAGTCCCAAAGGCACAAAGTACATCCACATCTACAAACACAATACGAACACAATAATTTAACTTTGAATAACCAATTAGTACAATATAATTCAATAAACAGCTTTGAAAATTAGCAAATAATTATTCAAATAAAAAAATTGAATCAAGAATAATTAATAATAAGATACAAAAGAACAATTTTATAAAAGTTATTTTAATGAAACTTATACCTTCCACTGCTTGTGCTTTTGCAAAGAGCTTAACAGATGTCTTGACCACTGCATTGCATATAGATAAAGCATTCCTTCGAGCTTGTAATTCAGCTAAATCTCTAGTATTCTGCACACTTTCTGTATCTTGAGGTGTACTAGAAGTAACAAATTGAGAGAATTGAAAGACTAGCAACATAACATCAACCCAGGTGTAATCATGTCTCTTTATTATTCTGTTAGTGCTCTCATTTCAGTCTTTTCCCAGCCCAAGCCATCTGAGAGACGAAAAAGAATTTTGAATGATTTCTTTCAGTGTTTGCTTCAACTAACAGAATAGATACCATTTACTATACATAAGAATGTAATGTCAAACAAACTCCCCAGCATAGGCTGAACGAAATGTAACGGTTGGGGACCGGACTAGGTTGTTGCACTATTGGTCTAAATGACCGACATACATTTCCAAAAGCTATACAACTAGCCCAGTCAATAAAGATTTCGTGTCGCAACTAATTTAGGGAAAGCTAAATTTTTGCAGGTTGTTAGTACATAAAGTATACACTAAAAAAATACAAAGTCCCGACCCCCACCCTTCTTGCTTTCTCCCCCACCCCCTCCGAAACATTGCAAGAGCAGTACTATGATGGTACGCTTTTCGTGTAGCAACTAGTTAGGGGAAAGCTGAATTTTAGCAGGATGTTAGTACATAAAGTACACACTAAAAAGCCACAAATTCCCGACCAACACTCCTCTTGCTTTCCCCCCACCCCTTCCGAAACATTGCAATAGCGGTATTATGATTATACGCTTTTTGTGTCGCAACTAATTAGGGGAAAGCTGAATTTTGGCTGGATGTTAGTATGTAATGTATTCTTTAAAAAAGTACAAAGTCCCGACCTCCAACACTTATTCTTCCCCCCCTCCGAAACACTGCAAGAACAGTACTATGATTGTACGCTTTTCGTTTCGCAACTAATTAAGAGAAAGCTGAATTTTGGAAGGATGTTAGTACTCAATGTATTCTTTAAAAAAGTACAAAGTCCCGACCCCCACCACTCTTTCTCCCCCTAACTCCCTCCGAAATACAGCAAGAGCAGTACTATGATTATGCGCTTTCCGTGTTGCAACTAATTTGGGGAAAGCGTATGTTTTTCAAGATGTTAGTACAAAAAGTATACACTAAAATAAGAAAGTCCCGACCCGCACCCCTCTCCCCCCCCCCAGAAACATTGCAAGAGCAGTACTATGATTATACGCTTTTCGTGTCCCAACTAAATGTAGGGGAAAACTGTTTTTTTTTTTTTTTTTCTCAAGATGTTGATATACTAAGTATACAGTAAAAAAAAACACAGTACCTACTGTCTGACCACGGATTGTATGGAAAGACAAACATCCGTTTTACAGCCGGAAATGGATGAATCTATTATTTTTAACGATGCCAGCTTTTGCAGAAGCAGTCTCATTCAAATGAGCGGAATAACAGCATCAAATATTTTTACTTTCCCCCTCATTCAGATAGATTCATCTTATCTGGACGTTTGAAAATTCCATACAATCCGTGGTTGTTCAGTACCTCTATTGCTCCCCCCCCCCCCCCCCCCGAAACATCGCAATAGCAGTATTATGATTATACGCTTACAGCTCGAAAACTAATGATGATATCGGAATATTCCTTTTTTTATTTTACTTTTTAAAATATTATAAACCAGTGGTGCCCAACCTACTTCCCACAGGTCACATCCGTCCCATGAAACTGATCAGTATGAACCGTTGTTTTGCGAAATGTTATAACTCGAGGACTATGTAGCAACTGGTTTCTGAAAAACAGGTTGCATTCAAAAAAAAAAAAAGGCATCAATTTATTATAACTACAATTTTTCTTTTATAAGGGGTCATTTAACAGTTTGTTGACTTGGTCTGAAATATTGTTACAATGCATTGCACTACAGTGTCCACACATAGACGTACAATCGAACCCAGTTTTACGACAGCTACAGTTTGTAACACAATGTTTTACAGTTGCAAGATATTAGTAGGAGAATTTCACTTGGAGCAGAGAGGTAATTGTCATGATCTTAGGAATCAAGTCTGTTGCATGAAATATATTTCCAAACCCATTCTTCTGCTGGAAGTTTAAAACCTAACCAAGTTTGAATAAAAGTTTGTGAAAAGCAAGTAATCACAAAAATGTCCCTAAAGTCCACTTTTGATTTATCAAAACTTCCACCAACTTCAGACGTCACTCGTCAACATCTTTTTAAGGTTTCCACCAGAGTTTTTAGAGTCAACACCAGATTCAAACTCGGTTAGGTTTTAAACTTCTCCCAGAAGAGTGGGGTTGGCATTATACTTCATGCAACAGACTGATTCCTAAGTTCATGAAGATTACCTCTGCTTCAAGTGAAATTCTCCAATTAGTATCTTGCAATTGAAAAGATTATGTGTTTCAAACTGCATCTGTCGTAAAGCTAGGTTTGATTGCAGGTCTATGTGTGAACACTGTAGTGGAATGCACTGTAACTATTTCAGACCAAACCAACAAAATATTAGAAGATGGCCCCTTATTACATTGTTGATCCATTTCAAGAAAATGACTATTATCATATTATCTATAAATTTTGTTCAAACATTCCTTTCTAAGACGTAATGATAAAAAGCTATTAATTTATTGAAGTTACTATTTGGTTTTTGTTGTGAGATTTCTGCATATGATTAATTTGGTAAAATGGTGAAACTGAGCTATCTACATAAAAAGTGTATGTTTCATAATTTGTGTATAAGTGGTCCCCAACAATTTTTTCAGAAACCAATTTCTAAATATTTGGCTAACAATTTGTAACATTGTCATTAATCGTGCTTTTCGAGTTGTAACATTTCACAAAACAACGGGCAACACGGATCAGCTTCGCGGTCCGGATACGGCACCTGAGCCTTACCCACTGGTTTATAATATTGTTAGGAGTGAAATAAAAAAAGGAACACCCCGGTAACATCATAAATTTTCAAGCTGTACTAGTATAATCATAGTACTGAACTGATCAGTGTGCAATGTATCGGATGGAGGGGGGGAGGAGCAGCAAAGAGGGGTTGGGGTCGACACTGTGTAGGTTTTAGTGTACACTTTATGTACTAACACTGTGCAAAAATCCAGCTTTCTCTTAATTATCTGCGAAAAGAAAAGCGAATAATCATAGTACTGCTCTTGATAGTCTAAGTGTTTCGGAGAGGGGTGGAGCAAGAGGGGTAGGGGTCGGGACTTTGTGTTTTTTTAATGTTTTCTTTAGGTACTAACATCCTGCCAAAATTCAGCTTTCCCCTGATTAGTTGCGACACAAAAAGCGTATAATCATAGAACTGCTCTTGTAATGTTTCGGAGGAGGGTGGGGGGGGGAAACAAGAGGGGGGGGTCGGGACTTTGTGGCTTTTTAGTGTGTACTTTATGTACTAACACCCTGCCAAAATTCAGCTTTCTCCTAATTAGTTGCGACACGAAAAACGTATAATCATAGTACTGCTCTTGCAATGTTTTGGAGGGGGGTGGAGGTCGGGACTTTGTGGCTTTTTAGTGTGTACTTTATGTACTAACATCCTGCCAAAATTCAGCTTTCCCCTAATTAGTTGCGAGACGAAAAGTGTATAACCATAGTACTGCTCTTGCAATGTTTCAGAGGGGGGTGGGGGAGAAAGCAAGAGGGGTTGAGGTCGGGACTTTGTGGCTTTTTAGTGTGTACTTTATGTACTAACATCCTGCCAAAATTCAGCTTTCCCCTAATTAGTTGCGAGACGAAAAGCGTATAACCATAGTACTGCTCTTGCAATGTTTCGGGGGGGGGGGGGGGAGAAAGCAAGAGGGGTGGGGGTCGGGACTTTGTATTTTTTTAGTGTGTACTTTATTTGCTAACATCCTGCAAAAATTCAGCTTTCCCTAAATTAGTTGCGACAAAGCCTATTTTTTTACCTTCATTGACTGGGCTAAACCTCGAAGTACTGACAGAAGTTCTTAAAATTCTCTGTGAGGATTGGGTAGTTACTCAATGTCAGCGACACGGATGGGCCCCGTTCTCAATATAAGGGATGATGGAATAGAGCAAAGATACAAGGTGTATTCCGAAAGTAATGAAATTGAATTTCACAGGCCGCTTTTATTGGTCGGAGTGGAATCAAACTACTTGGATTTGGTAGGGGCCACCCCAAGGTTTTCCGGAAAACCGGTCTCAGTGTTCTCCGAGCTGTGGAAGTGACCAGACATCAGTTAATGTTAACCTCTGCGCACCGACCATGTCAAGGAAAAATGATATGCGATTAAGTTTTGTTGCTAAATCAACAAAATCTATTTTGGAGTAAACAAAATGATTCGTGAGGCTTACGGGGACTCTTCTTTGACCCACTCACAAGTTTTGAAGTGGTTAAAGACTTTTAGAGAGGGCTGGAAAGAGGTTCAAGATGAACACAGTTCTGGGCGGCCGTCAACAAGCAAAACCGGCAACAATGTGGCTTGTGTTCATCAATTGTTGAACTTATGTATCATAATATTATTCTTATATTATAATGTACGAAGATTAAAAAACAAATTTTTAAATTCCCAGAACAAAATGCAAATGTATGTGTAAAAATTGATTGAGAAATATATAAATCTTCACATATAAACTACACTTTCCATTGTTTTTTTTTTTTTTTTGGATTCTGTGTGCTCAAAAGATTTTGATTGGCTATACACCTATGCTGCTTTATGACTATTGGGTGCAGATAATTCCTTTTAGTTCCCCCCCCCTTTTGTTCATTGGAATTGGGATTTTGGTATTTGCTTTGCCTCAGCTAACCTGTGCAGTTTACAAAAGTTACTTACTCATATTGTTTTAAAAAGAATGTCTAATTCTGGTAGAAAAAAAGACCTAATTTGGCTTTCATTTGATGAAATAAAAAATGAAGCCAGTATTTCGTATCACAAAGGGTCTATATATACATTAGGGTGGAACGAGAAAAACAAAGTTTTTATTTTCGAATTGTAATAGCGCAAAAAAGTTGTGATTGGTGAAAACTTAAAAAAGAAAACAAAAAATTTTAAAATCGGATAATATCTTCCGATCCCGCAACGAGCCTAAAAATTTGAAAAAATGGAAAATTTCATGTGTTTTTAGCGATTTTTTAAAAACTTTGCTCCAACGTTTCTTTTTAATACTCTAAGACGGAAAAGTTACGATTGAGGAAGCCTTCAGAAATTTAAAAAAACATATTGAAATCAAAAATAATACTTTCTGATCCAGAAACAAGCATGAAGAGTAAAAAAAGGGAGAAGTTCATCTTTTCTTAGCGATTAAAAATAAAATTGTTCTTCTTGTTTTTTTTCCCCCGGTGTTACAGGGAAAAGAATTTTAAAAAACCCTATATTACACATAAACATTAATTTATTTCTTGACTTTTAAGGTATCTTCTAAACATGCAAAACTACCATTCTTTACAACAATGAAACATTTTCAAATAATAGAAAGTTATAAAATATTTATCAAATTTACAATCCAGTATACAAGCCTTATTGTTTTAAGTGTTACTTGTTGAAGCTAATTTATACTCAGATGTTTTGGAAAATGCGGGCATAATTGATCTAGATTTCAACGTTGCTCGTATGTAACCATCTCTTGATTTAAATCCACACACTTTGAGTGAAGCCTCCGTCACTAGCTTCACACATCTTTCGACAGCTTGCGTATGGCAGGGGAATGGTTTTATATCCCAGTCGGGTATAGTGCCTGTTGCAATAAGATTTTCAATGTCTTTGTTAGGAACTTTTCGAAGAAAAGGTGGAGAAGATAGCTTTGTCGTGTTCCAATTAATAATCTCTATGTAATATTCTGCTTCGAAATTTAGAGATGGAATGACAAAGTTTCTAATGCTTTTGCTTTTAGAAACAGACTCCCTAGCTTTTAAGACTTTTTTAAACGCTAGTTCTCTTATGTGCCTTCTTTCATCAAACACCATTGCCATTAATAAGTTTTCGGGATGCGCAAAGAACGAGTTTCTTTCAATGACAGGGTAAACAACTTGTTTTAGATTGTCAGGTAAGTATCGACAGGTCTGAATTGTTCTGTAAACATGAATGGCACCGTCTGTGAAATTTTTGCGGTTCTTTATTTCAAACCAGACCGGCATGCAACATCTCAAAATAAAAGTCGCTATGTCTTTTAACTCTCCTGATGGGATCGATACACTTACGTACAGTCTAAGGACTCTATTTGCACAAGTGAGCCATCTGGAATGTGAAAGTGGGCCGGGGTCACGATTTCACAAATCATTTGGGCAATCGCCACCCTTTATTGCCCGAGATATATCTAAAAGATATCTTTGATCCTTGCTCAAGCACTTTCTGTTTACATCTGGAATTGTACAGTCAATTGCTTGAAAATCTATTACTGGCAGTTTTTCGCAACCTCTGAGTTGTTCTCCTATTGGTCCAGAAAACGAATTTGGGCCAGTTGTTCCACCATCCAAATACCGATAAAGATGGCGAAAAGGCAACTCAATGAAATGTAATAAACAAATAGCCCATTGCAATCGTCGTCCAATATAAATTTCAAATTGACGAATCGCGCCACTTTTCCACCCAGTATTGATTTTAGTACCATCGCAACCTACGATGGCTAAATCATCCAGTGAAATTCTTTGTTCATTTAGATATGAAACAATGCTATTCACTATGTCTTTGGCTGATCCAGAGTTGGGAGACACGTGGCCAATATAAACAGAATCAGGTTCTTTGATAATAGAATAATGCTCTTCTTTCACTGTTCGCCGAAATTGCTTTGATTCAATCTTATCTATATATAAAGTATCGTCTTTTCTTCCGTCAAAATAAATACCCCGAACGGAGTCTTGTTTAATGCCACGTTGCAGATTTTTTCTATTTTGGATTTTTTCTCTCCTAATTTTTTGTCTATCAACAACTTTGGAAGTATCTGTTTCAGTCACTAAGCCAACGTCTTGAAGCACACTGGATGCTATGGCAGCAGTTGCACGATCAGTTAAGCCGTACCGATCGCTACTTAGTGCCGTAGTTTTCAGCTTAATCCTCATCTGCCATCGTGTTTTTTTCTCTGGGTCGGTTGACTTGTAATCATTAACAGTTTCTCTCTTGACTGAACAACTTGGTTGTTCTTCATTTGAAAGATCAGATTCATCTTTCTTGACTGAAACGCACTCAGTACCTTTTCGTTTTAAGGCATAGGCTTTTCTTTGAAATTTTTTTTTCAACCTTTTTGTTTCCTTTCGGTCCAAAGTTCCAATTTTTCCTATGCCATGTTTCCTCTGAAGAGAGAGAAATCTTTGTTCAGAGCTCGGCATCTTTTTAGATTTTTCACACGTACATTTCATGTAAATTGGACATTCACAAATGTCTGGGGTCTTTTTACAAGTGCAAACAACATTCATTACGCACTTACACGCAGAGACGTCAAAGAGTTTCCTTGCTTCACTTTTAAATTTATCAATCCTTTCTTTAAACTTTGGTTTATCCTTGTCTCGGTTGTAAGATCTCATGAAATTGAGATATTTTTTGTAGAAAACATCAATGAGCTGAGCATTTCTTTCCACGGAAACTGTAGGAATCGAGGCCTTATCAAAGATACATTTAACTTTTTGCGCCACTATGTCCTTAACAATAGAAAAACTCACTTTCGTGTTATTGACTTTTCTAGCTAACTCAAATCTCTCTTGAAAGCAACTTTGAAGTATATTTTCAGAAGTAGGGAGTTTATTTGTTGATAAATCTCTCGGGTGGCCAAATATAGGGCACTCAAAGGACTTTCTCGTAATTCTTTTCTGAAAAGATGGATTCATGTTTGAAACACGTTTAGCAGAGCAAATCGACTTCACACGTACATTAGAAACAATGAGAAATACTGATGCCAGCACGACTGCTTTATTCATTTAAGTAAGATACCTATAGACACAAGCCAACTAAAAAGCTCATAAATTCAAAATCGTGAGGCGCTAATGGGGCGTATTAGATGCATACACTGTACTGAGCGGCATAAACAAATATTAGTCTCGCGGGATTAAAGGGCCATGTGGACAATTTCAGAGGCAGGCTAATACTAAAATATCACATTTGTTTTATAAACAAACGTTCTTCCATTAGTACTTCGTACCGAACTTATGAGGATCGTTAAACTAAAATTTAAAAAAAAGCTGAAAAAGGGTTTAAAGTTTACATTTTTTCAAACATGTAGGTTCGTTGCGCGATTGAAAGATATTGTTTTATTTCAAAAAGATTTTTTTTTTGTTTTGAAGTCTTCACTAAACGTAACTTCTCTGTTCTGTAGCCTAAAAAAGTACATTGAACCAAAAATGTTAAAAATTCGGAAAAAAAAAACTGAAATTCTCAACTTCGATTTTTTAGGCTTGTTTCTGAATCAGAAGGTATACCAATCGCTTTACCAATCGTAACTTTTCCGTCTTAGAGCCTTAAAAAGAAACATTAAAACAAAATTTTTGAAAAATCACTAAGAAAACACGTAATTTTCCATTTTTTCAAATATTTAGGCTCGTTGCGGGATCAGAAGATATTATCCGATTTTTTAAATTTTTGTTTTGTTTTGTAAGTCTTCACCAATCGCAACTTTTCCGCACTATTACGGTTCGAAAATAAAAACTTTGTTTTTTTCGTTCCACCCTAATATACATACATACTAATATGTTAATCAAGTCAAACATTTCAATCAATATTTCCCTGCAATATTTCCCTGCTTTAATTAATCAAGAAATTAGGTATAATGTGACTATTGAATAACTGTTAATTACATGGAACCTTAATTACCTTCCGAAAATTAATTGTTTTTCTCGCAGATAGTATTTAAACCAAAAAAACCCGGTTTAAACCAAAAAAAACTGGTTTAAACCAAAAAAAAAAACGGTTTTTTTGTGAAAAAAACCGGTTTTTTTTACCAACCCTGAGAAGATTTTACATTTAAAGAGTTTTTTCTTCTTGGGGATGGGAGGGGGATAAAACAACTTTTTTTTTTCAGGAAAAACACTACAATGGATAAATAGCAAAACTTTTCAAAACACAAAATTTCTAGATTACTAATTCTCATTATTTAAGATTGATAAGAAATAAAAATATAATTCTTATGCATGGGTATAAAGTGACTATAATACTCATATTTTTATAACTGCATCTCAATTACCATTTCTTTTTTTATGGATATGCCTCGTATTACCTAATCCAGAAAATCACCAGTCAGACCGCAAATTCTTTCTCCATTTCCATTCCATTTGAGGTAGTGAGAAGCAAAGGGATGCAAGTGGCAAAATTAAAAATTTGGAGATAACCAGTACAAATGATAGGTGAACCTCTCCTCTGTCTTGAAGCAAGAGATTGTACTAGTAGCATTGGTAGCTGCTGCTGTACAGTATGATTCAGAAAAGAAATTTCAATGAAAGCCTACCAGGGATCTGATCTTTAAACGCATTTTACTCGAAACTTAAAATAGTCCACTTGCACCCCTTTGCTTCTCACTGCCTCATTTGTATAAAGAACAGGGTTCGCGTTTACGCGCTATAGCGGGTTTTTTACGCAAATTCGCGGGAAAGGGACTCAACTTCCGCGAAAAATCGGGTCCCAGGGACCCAGAAAACCCAAAAGATAAGAACCAGAAAAAAAAGGGAGAAAATGCTAAAGATCTATTTAGTAAATGCTTTTAAGCTTCAAAATGACCAGGAGAATCAACAGAAAAGGACTAAAATGACCCTATCTGTTTATCAGCTATTCAAACACACCCCAATTGTGGACCAGTCAATGGAATTTTAGTGATAAGACTGGAGCTTACAGTGACCTCCTGGGCAGAGCTCAGGGAGCAAGTTCACAAGTAGCCCATTATACTGTATTCTAAGAATAAGCTTTCTCTCAACTTTTATCTTGAGGAAATTCCTAAAAACAGAAATGAAGACTAAAAATAAGAGAGGTTTTCAATGCAATCTTCAGGATTAATACAAGACAATTGTACAGTAAAAATATTGCAATTTGGCATTCATGTAACCAGAATTACTTTTGAAAATCATCACTTCGCATCCCCAATAAAAAGAGGGGAGAAAAAAAATGGCGAACATTTTCCAGATCGCGCTAAACACAAAGAGTTCGGAACTTTACATTTTTCTTGTTAAATTGCTTATGAATACTTGAATTTTATACAAAAGCACTTTAACCTTGTTCTTTTTCTAATAAATCATCTCTTTCTGATGGGTTATTTTTATTTGGACTTGCAAAAGTCGGGTATTAATCGATCTTAAAAATAGAACAAAAACCAAAACAGATATTTTGAACGAGTCAAAATAAAGTCAAATATACTGATTTAAGATTGCAAATGAGCAATTTTCACACTCATATGAGAAAATGTTTCGTTTTTGCGATCGCGATTTATTATTATTATTATTATCTAATTGCCAATGATAATTGGGGGGGGAGGGGGTCTGTTTGCTTTTTTCGCTAAGAAAAATTTCCAGGAAAACAAAGGTTAAGGGAGTGCTTTTTGCTTGATCAGTCAGAGGCACTTGTTTTATATTTTATGGTAAAACCCATTTTTAAAGTAAATTTTGAGTTAATCTCATTGTAACTGACCAAATAGTTTCTCACATAACTAAGTCTTGCAAGTGTATTATTTGAAAATAATTTTACAATGATAAAATTACAAAAACTTAGGGCAAAAATAACCAATTTATTTTATTTCATGCCTCCCCCCCCCCCAAGTATAAATATTTTTATATTATTCATATACACACTAAGATTTTCTGTTTAAAATTTAAGGGACTCATTTTTTCCACCAAAGAACCCAAATCTATTTCATTAATGGGTCCCTGGGACCCAGGTTACGGATAGTTGAGCGCGAACACTGAAAGAAGATACCTAAAGAGAGGGGTTATCACAATTTGTGGTTGCAAAAATCATTATTTGAGTTCAAGAAGTCAAAATTCAAATGAATGCCAGGCACTGGATGCTGGATTTTTCTTTCAGCAATCACGATTGCTTATTGTTCTCACCAGGCCTGTGTCCAGATTTTTATAAAGGGAGGGGTTTTAATCTTACCTGCGGGAGGGGGAATTGAACCCCCCACAACCTTTAGTTTATGACAAATTGCTGATCCCAGTATGGCGTTTATACACCTGGAGGGGCTGCTGACCCCCCCCCCCTTTTTTTTTTTTGAGGGATAGTTTTGGCTGCGCAGGTGACCAAAGTAATTCTTCATTTTACAGGTTCACTTTAATCAAACCTTGTTTGTTTCTTTTTAATTAAATCTGCTTACTACATCTGCGATACATTGCAATAAATACTAAAATTTATCCACAAATTCTTTTATAATGTAGAATGTATTATGTTCTAAATAATTGAAATAATGCTTAATAAACTAAACAAGAAAGAGATTATTGCAGATACAAATTACATTACCAAACACCATCACTAATGCGTTTTCATTGCTACAACATATGCTAAATTCATCATAACCTCCTTACAATAAAAAATATTAATGCTTTGCATTGATAGATCATTCAGCAGTTCTTCCACCTTAGTTTTTCCGAAATATTATTTCAGTTGCGAAAGCTTTAACAGTTGTAAATTGCAGAAAAACTTAAGAAAAGAGAGAAAGTTGAAAAAAAAAAAACGCTGAACACAAACTTCACATTAAGATTAATTTAAGTCAAAAAAAAAACATTTTCTTCATTTCACTTGTTATTTTTCGCCAATGGGAGGGGTTTAACCCCTAAAACCCTCCCCTTGGACACGGCTCTGGTTCTCAGTTGACTGTTTTGATGTGCTATCATTTTATTTTCCCGCCAACACCCTCTGCAGCATCACCGTCGACCGGCATCTCACGATGCTGCTCCTATAGCGAAAACTGTCTCCAGGTTGCATCCATATGCTACACACATGCACATACATACATAACTACACACACACACACAAATACATACACCTACACACACATATACAAACACATACACACACAAACACACACTCAAACACATACATACACACACACGCATACATACAGTCACCTACACACAACTACCCACACACTCATCACACTCATGCCTGCACGCAGGCATAAACACATATGCCTACACACACATACACATTCCCCACCACACATTCATACCTGCACACAGACACAAACACACACCCCCTACACACAAACACCCTCCCCCCACACACACATAAACACACATGCCTACATACACACACACATGATTGCGAAAAACGTAATTTGAATTCCAGATGTCAAAATTCAAATTAATTATTTATTTATTTTTTTTTTTAATTTGGGCATTTTCTGAGCTGCGGTTGACTCTTTTGTGCTGATGAAGGGTTTTACTTTTTTTAACTCCTATTGGCTGCTGGCAAATGTAAGGTCTCCTTTAGCATTTTCATTTGATTTGTACTTTTAATTACATAGTAGCATTTTGTTTCCAAAATAATTGAAAGTGTCTGATTTAGTTCCAGAGTATTGACACAGAATGCAAAATTGGGAAAAAATAAACATTTACATTTAACATTATGCATGTTAAATAAATAAATACCTATATACAGAGCAGTACAAGGAAACTATTTCAATGAAAGTCTACCAAGGATCTGATCTTTAAACGCGTTTTACTCGAAATTTAAAATAGTCCACTAGCATCCCTTTGCTTCTCACTGCCTCATTTGTATAAAGAAGAAACCTAAGGCGAGGGGTTATCACAATTTGTGACTGAGGAAATCATTATTTCAGTTCAAGACATCAAAATTCAAATGAATGCCATGCACTGGATGCTGGATTTTTTTTATTATTTATTTTTTTTTTATTTATTTATTTATTTTTTTTTTATTTTATTTTATTTTTATTTATTTTTTTTTGGCCATTTTCTGAGCTGCGGTAGACTCTTTTGTGCTGATGAAAGGCTTTACTTTTTTTAACTCTAATGGCAGCCGGCAAATGTAAGGTCTCCTTTACCATTTTCATTTGATTTGAACTTTTAATTACATAATAGCATTTTGAATAAAATATGACAACGTGTATAAAGTACAAATTCAAATGAAAAAAGGTTAAAAAACCAGCAAACAGCTGTTTCGGCACTCTAAAATACATGTGCCATCATCAGTGCATTAAAAACGAAGACAGGTTCACAGGTTCACCCGACTAAAACACAGTCGAGGCGAACAATGGAATGAGAGACAAGTTGTAAAAGATATGAGAGCAGTACCAGAAACGATGACGTCAAGGTTACGTACTCAGGAGGATGGTTGCACTCAGGAGAAACGTCACGGACAAAAAATAAATCAAATAACAGACTTCCAAACATTAGGAAAAGGGGGAGTGTTAGACAAATCATTGACGATTAAATTTGCATTTTTCCATATGTAATCTGACTCCCAAAAATCTAAATCATGAATGGACGAACACCCGTGAATGATTTTGGCGGAAGAAAAAATAAAATTATGACCGCAGGACCAACAATGTTGAGCAATAGAGGAGCGTTTGAGATCCTTTTTTTTGACGTAATTTTCGTGTTCTTTTATCCGGAATTTGAGGGATCGACGAGTCTGCCCAATGTAGGCCAATTTGCACTGGCAGGAAACACTGTAAATGCCCCATCTGTCAAGGTTCTGAACAGGGTGTTTAAGCTGTGAAAATTTTAATTTATTAACAGGAGAAAAAGTGACGGAAAAATGAAACTTTTTTAACATTTTGGCAATTTGTAGACTGATTTTAGGAAAAAAGGGTAAGACAACGGAACTTGAATAGTTCACAGGAGCAAGTGTTTGATTTTTGTTAGTTGAGCTACAAAGCTTCTTATAAATGGTATCAATAATATCTAATGTGAATCCCTGATCCAACGCAATACTTCGTAGGTAATTCAGTTCTGATGAAAGTAAATTGGAATTTGAACAAATGGCCAAAGCACAGTAAATAAAAGATCTAAAAGCAGCCAATTTTTGTTTAGGAGGATGAACGTTCATCCTCCTAAACATCTGAATAAATTAATCATTGTAAGCAAAATCTTTTGACTGTAAATTATGATACAGGAAATTAGGCATTCTGCATTTTCAGGTTGCAGTCAGTGGCGGATACAAGGGGAGGGTCATGGGGGTCATGACCCCCCCCCCCTAAACCGCCAACAATAGTATCTGTCCACATTGTGTTCAAACTCTTAATGAATAAAATGTAAACGATTTCAGTTACCTTTCCATTTTATTAATTATTTTTAAAAGTAAAAAATTTAAATATTACTTCTGTCAATTGCTTGTGAAATTAATTAGAAACGTTTATGCTCTATTAAGTGCCTTATTCCTAGCCGATTTGGTGCTTTTAATGACATCCAAGCAGTTTCAAAACATTATTTAACCCAAAACCGTAGGTTTGGTCACGGGGGGGCGGGGGGGGGGGGGGAGTGTCATTATCCGGCATGCGGCATGACCCCTCCTAAAATGGTTATCTGTATCCGCCCCTGGTTGCAGTCTATTTAATTTTGCTTCATAAACATTCCTCGCTGTAGAAAATAGATGCTCACTAGCCATTTGTTATTTTTATTTGCTTTTGCAATCATTTATTTCATCGTTTGTTTATTTTAAATAAATAATTATGCTTGAAGTAGATAAATTTAGAATGTCAAATGAAAATTCATTTACATTTCCCAAAAGACACAGAATATGTAAACATTTTCTATTGTAGATTGGTATAAAATAAAAATTCAAATATTACAGTTAAAAAAGTGCATTAAAATATTCAGTATTCAATCGAATATTCGGTTAGAATTGGTACCTAATTGCAATCAAATATTCAGTATTCAACCTAAAATTCAGTTAGAATTGTAATGAAATATTCAGTACTCGGCAAAATATGGCATTCAGTGCACACTACTTAACTTACTACAAAATGTTATAAAGTATGTATTTGCTTGCATGGCGTGTCAAGAGATGGCGCCACTAAATAATGTAGTTATGTGTACGCGCTCTGCTCCAAGGCAGAGCCACGACGAGCAATGCAGGATGTTGGATGTGTAATCTAGGAATAAAGCATTTGATCTCTCCAATGTGTTTTCTGTCTCTGCAGAACCAACACTACACAAAATACCTTAGTTTTGCCATCAATCTTTGATTTGAACTGCACCATTGCTGCGGTCGCTCATCTGGTTTGCTAATTCTGCATTAGCTACCAGTTTGTTTGGCTCTCTTGGCTCCCTTTAGAGATTTTTCGCCTCCAGCTCATATAATTCCTATTCCAGACTGATTAGTGCTAAAAGGCACAAAACCGCAGTCCTCGGATGGAATAACTGAGCTGGCGGTGTATTTTAAGCACCACTTGCTTGTTTCTGTTTACATCATTGAGAATACATCGAATGTGTATTATCGTATTATCGAATGTGTATTATCACTGTGTGAATTATTTGCAGATAGAAAGATGGGGCATTGGTTGCCCGATCGGTAGAGTGTCGGATTCGGGGCCGGAGGGTCCTGAGTTCGAACCTCCATGGTCGAAGATCCACCGTCGTCATTAAACATGGGCGACGTTAAATATGCTCTTGGTCTCAATGTCCTCCAAGTGAAACGATACCTCTGGGGGTGCTAGCACCAGGTAGCTATTAGCTCCTTTTCTAGTTCTGAATTCTCATTAACTGTTCAATCTGGTGATGGTGCTGACATCTATCGGTATAAAAAATAATGGAGGCAAGGCACTTAGTATGCAGTCCTCGACATAAATACAGTTGTAGTCAGTTGTGATTCGGAATCGAAGTGAAATCGAAATAGAAAGATAGTTGCTAGACCAAAATCAGATTTTAGAAGAATAAAACTACTGTGTGGGACTACGGTAAAACAAAATCTCATTGCTCTAAGTTGAACATGCAAGAAAGCATAGCTAACAAAGGAAAGTTTGGCAGTTCTTGGCCACATACAAATTGTAAATTAGGAAAAAAAATATTGGTTTAGAGTGTAATTAGACTGATAACATTATTAGAGATGCAAATGAACAATTCATTATACATGACTTCAAGTTAAAAACAATGATTACGTATCATTCAAAAGAATATTTCTACCTGTAATATAATATTTGAGGAATTTGGCCTCTGGTGTGATTCGTCCCATTGAAACTCAATGAGCAATCAGTGAAAGTAAAAATACATCCATCAGGACCTTTAACTTGAGACAAACCACCATCACCATTATTTGTTCTTGAGCCATGATTTCTTAACCTAACAGCATATTTTACAT
Organism: Uloborus diversus; assembly: GCF_026930045.1. Taxonomy (NCBI): domain Eukaryota; kingdom Metazoa; phylum Arthropoda; class Arachnida; order Araneae; family Uloboridae; genus Uloborus; species Uloborus diversus. Next base: position 152,484,718 of record NC_072731.1, on the reverse strand, counting down.
TTTCCTAAGTAAAAATACACACAAGTCAAGAATTCTACATAAAATTTTCATAGTGGAAATTAAAAGTAACAATATACATAGTGGCAACTTACAAATATTGAAACATTTCATTTAACAAACATAAAAGCCATAAATGATAAATAATTAATAGGATAACATTGCAAACAAAAATAGAATTACAATCAATCACAAAGATAATCATTTAAACAACCTGAAACAAAATTATTGAATGGTAAGTATCTTATTCATGCAGAACAGAAACCTTAAAACAAATCAAATTTCTATGCATGTTTGTTTTATTTAAGGCTCTAAAACAGGGCCGTAGACAGGGTGGGGAACGTCAGGACAAATCCCCCCCCCCGAAATTCTAGGACACAAACTTTTTAGTCCTTCCCTTTTTTTAGTTTTTCCATCTCCACTCAAAAAAAAGAAAGAAAGAAAAGAAACAACCAAGACTCGGAATACTCTAATCAAAACCCCTCCCTGCACAAAAAATGCGCAGTGGACAGGGGTCATTGTTTGAAATGGAGAATGTCGTAGACTGGTTCATCTTCCATTTTCTCTTTCAAAAGTAGAGGGAGATTCAGGGACGGATCCAGACAGAATTCTCGGAGGAGGCCATTTGAAAAAATACGATGCTTTGGAAAAATTTTGAATTTTACAAATATCAAAATAGCCCACCTTTAACTAAAGCATTTTGTAAGGAATTTTCACTAGGCGACGCAAGTTTAACAAAAAGGCTGTATAACCTTCCCAATAATTTTCCTCTTTTCTTAACAAACGTGTGCATATATCGTGGCCTCAAAGTGGTATTCCTATAATCACTACTGTGTTCTGAGGCGACTGTGTAGGACTTCTAATTTAAGAGGAAGCCGATATGAACCAACCTTAAGTACAATATTAACTCTGAAGTAAAGGGGGTCAGGGGGTTTCTTCCCCGGAAAATTTTCGAATTTGAAGTCTTAAAAACGTATTTTACACAATCTTTGGTAATGTTAGGGGAGAGGAGGTCTGGTGGCGCTCCCGTCTATTTTTCGAAATAGTAGCTCTAAGAATGCAGTTTCATACGATCTTTGATGATGTTAGAGGGAGGAGAGATTTGAGGGTCCATCTAAGGAAATTTTTCTTTGTAATCTTAGAAATGCATTTCAAGTGTTTTTTGTAACATTAAAGGCTCGGGTGCCCCCTCTCCCCCCGCCCATTTTTCGAAATTGAAACCTTAAAAACACAAACATTATCTCCAATAATGTTAAGAAGAAGGAGGTTCGGGATTTCACTGGCGAATTTTTTTTTCTTTTTTTGCCATTGTAGATCCAAACCCGCAGTTTAATACGATCTTTTCCTGATGATACGTAGAGGAGAACAGGGGCGTAGCTAAGGGGGGGGTTTTGGGGACAAAACCCCCCCCCGAAAAATTAGTCTCAAAAAAAAAAGAGAAAAAGAAAAGAGAAGAGAAGAGAAAGAAAAAAAAAGAAGAAAAGGAAAAAATTCCAAGCGATTATATATATATATATATATATATATATTATATTATATATATATTTATATATTATATATATTATATATATATATATATATATATATATATATATATATATATATATATTATATATATTATATATATATACATATATATATATAAAAGAAGTAACCCCCCCCGAAAGTCGGGTCTAGCTACGCCACTGGAGGAGAAATTCGAGGGCCGACACCAAGAAATTTTTCTAGTTTGCAGTCTTAAAGATTCATTTTAATTATCTTTGGTAGTAGTAGGGGAGAAAAGATTTGGAGCTCTAAGGCTGTTTCAGACGTTTTTTGGTGATGTTAGGGGAGGAGAGATTAATAAAAAGGCTCCTCCCAGGATATTTCACTAATTTATAGGCTTAAAAACGCATTCTAGACTATCTTTGGTAAGATGTTCTTTGGTTGAAGAGATTCTGAGGTTCACTCCAAATTGTTTTTCAAAATTGAACTCTTTAAATTGTAAATGCAGGCAATCTATGTTTAACTTTTAGAGGACGAGCAATTCTTCGAAATTGATGCTCCAGAAACGTAACTTTTAAAGACTGTCAATGATGTTAGGGAGGGAGGAGCTCTCACCCAGAAACATTTTGAAACTCAAGTTATTGAAATAAAATTTATGCCGATCTTGAACGATGTTGGCAAAAATGAGAGGTGGGGACCCTTCCCTGGAAACTTTTACAAGTTATTTTTTCAAACGTGATTTGTAGACAATCTTTGATTGCATTACCAAGAGGAAGAGGGGTTGTTTGGAGGGTCCCATGTTAAAAAAGGGAATGAAGAATAATTGCATAGCACTGTCTAAAGCCAGGTAAAAACTTAAATCTAACTTTAACTTAAAGCGCAATCATTAAATGTATAACTTTTTAACGGACACTTACTAACACATATCCCTTTTCCTTCCCCCATGGGGAAGTAAACACTACAAACAAGACGAGCCCATTATGCTAAATGAACCCAAATATTTGGTACACAATTATTATTTTCGAAATTTTTGCGGGGTGGTCATGCCCTTCCTCCGGCATTGTTTCCATTCTTGTTAAGACTTCACATGAATTACAGTAAAGTTTTTTTTTCTTCACTTTAAGCTGGGAAAGAGGGTTTAAAAAACTATACCTTGAAACTTCTTCAGGGTGGTTTTATGGCTCCCCGGGTTTTTATATTCTTGTTAGGAATTCGAGGAATAATAAGGATTTTTTTACATTTAGCTCTAAAAAGGGTTTTTGAGTATTTTTGAAACGTTTTCATGGTGGCTATGGCCCTCATCTCATTGTTTTTTTATTGTTAGACTTTGTATGTATTATAGGGGACTTTTTTTGCATTTTTGCTCAAAAAAAGGGATTTTAACTATTCTTGAAATTTTCTCGGAGGGGACCATGGCCCCAATGGTCCCCTCCCTGGATCCGCCTATGGGGGGATTGGGGTTCCCTCTGTCCTCTGATGGACCATAAAGTTTCGTGGTGGGTTGAATGTTCCACTGATTTCACTGCCTAAACACCCCCTAAAAATAGCTTTTTAGCATTTGGTATCATCGCTTTGTGCGTTTGGTAAATGCTGACTCTTTACTCATTGTCAACATAGCTTTGCAAGCTATATTTCATTTTTTAGGATAACGCATATATAGTTGACTACTGATAAATTTCACGTTCATACATATTTAAAAGTATTTAATCAGGTATATAGTTGATCTGTAGATATATTTTTGGGGGGTATTTCAAGTACATTTTTGGTGCAAGAATTATCAATACATTCATTTAAAACAAGCATTTTAAATGCAACTATACTTTACGACTGAAAACAGCTACGAGAAATGCGACGAAAGAAGAGCGATTGATGGGGCTCACTTTATTAAGTGTATTTCGGGATATTCCCATTTGTCTCGAGAAAGTAGTAGAAAGTAGTAAAAAGTTCTCGTCGCATATGGTTTTATAATAAGTTAATAAAAAAAGTTATTTTAAACCAATTTTTTATTACTTTCAGTTTGATTTTGCAAACCCCAAATAAACGCAACTTTGAACCCTATCCCACCTCCCCTCTGGACTAATTGTCTGGAACCACACTTGCCTCTGACCATGTCCGCCCCCCCCCCCCCCCGAAAAAAATTCCTGGCTACGGCCTTGCTCTAAAATCTAACAGGCATGATAAAATAATGTATGTGATCAGATAACAGTTGGATGTCTTCCAGTACCTTTTTAAACTATGCAAAGAGTACTTTATTGAAATCTTTAGCATCATAAAAATTCTCAAAATAATGATTTTTTTTTTTTTTTTGTGAATATCGATCTTAGCAACAGCTGCATTCATTCGTTTAGAAACCAAATAAGTAGCTAATGGAGTAAGAAGAGAAAATATTTGTTTTCTTCCTATTTCTTTCTTTTTTTTTTTTTTTAATCGTTAACTATTGAATATTTTTTATCGCCGAAGCTCATAATTGCTTCAAAGCGTACAAATACTCCAAAATTTAATCAATCCCAAAAAACGGCAAAATTATCTTCACTCAACAATCATACAATATGATAAAAAGAGATAAACTATGAATAAAGATCAAACAATATTTTTCAAATTTTATTTTTGTATTCTTAAAAGCAAAGAGTGCTGACAAAAATAATAAAAAGCATATATTTAATTTAAACTTTAAATACAAACATATTCTACAAAATGAAGCTAAAATGTAGCTTTAAATTTCAGATGAGAAAAAAATAATGAAAATTGATAAAAGTGCAGTATTTTTCTTACCTTTATTGGAACTGGTCTTTCAAATTTAATTTCAGCAACATCTCCATAGCAATCTTCTGGACCAAAAGTTCCTCGAACAATAGCCAAAGTTTTCCACCTTTGAGTATGAGAAGGATCAGCGTTACCACCACTTTGCTAAAAAGAGTAGAAGAACTTTTAAGGTAACAAAAAGGTTCAATATTAAGATTAAACTGGTTATAGACAGTTTGTAACACATTAAAATTAAAGTTGATTAGTTCCTTTATATCCTTTTTACCGATGTGATTTGCTTTCACTATCCACATGAAAAATTTCTTTCAATTACAATGGTTAAAAGATATCATGCTTAAAGAGTCGGATGCAAGCTGATACATAGTTTAAAGATTTTGTGGCCAAATTTGGTGAAAGCCTGGGTGATAATTGGCGATTTTAAGTTTAGCTTGCAATCTTTATCTCCGGCAAGTAAAGGCGTAGAGGGATGAGATCTGGCAGAATGGTTTCCTCTGCATATTCTCTATACAATGGAACCCTTATTTGCTTTGAAGACATGACAGTTCAAAGAAAATATAGTTACTTATTTCAATAATACAAACAGATAATTGTAATGTAAACCAATACTCACGTCATCTAACAATTCCAACTCATAGTGCCACTCATTTCCAATACCACCATAAACTGTAACTCCAGATATCAGAATACCAGAGCGATCAACACTAAAGCAAATAGCATCAGGAGAACCATTTCCAGTATTCCATGTTCGATTTTGGCTCACTTTTGTGAAACGAGAAGGAGTTACGTGTAAAACTTGACCACCAGTACCATGCATGTCCAACTTAAGAAAAAACATATATAAATAAATATCAAGCACTACATGTATTAATATATCTTTATCTTTTATTTTTCACCAATGATAAACTGTAAGCTATACAACAATCATACATTGTTTGCCTCAAATTAGCTACGTTTTGGGCTATTTTTCTTGCACTGAAGAAATAACACTTTATAATTCCAAATCAAGTGTACAAAATTTTCATAACTAATTTTAGTCAAACATAGTTGAATTTATGAACGGACTCTGCGGGCTTAAATATCATTAAATATATTTTTCTCACACCTTTAAAGTGCAATTATTTTTGATAAAGAAGAAACAAAGTATGTATCAAAAGCTGACTTTAAAGAAAACTTTCAGAAAAAAAATAGGGAAATTTTATTGAAACAAATTTTAACATTGAATATTTATGATAAGATTGTACAGATATCCATGAGCCAATTGCTTCAATGCAAGATAAATATTACTAATAATAGTACTTAACAGACATATCAAGAAAAACAAAAACTTACAACAGTACCAGCAGATTGGTAGGACAACTCTGCAACAATTACAGCTATAAAGGCACAGGCATTTGAAATTAATTTAGAAGAATGCTTAACAGTTTCCTGTTTAAAAGGGAAAAAACAGTAAATACTTCAGCAAAGAGAAAATTATATATTTTTAAAGAAAAATTATTCATCAAAAGAATTGTTTCAGTTTGCAGTTTTGAATTAAAAAACGGGGAGAAAAAATAAATTCCTAATTTAGCTTTACAATGAGTAAAAACACCAAGGTTTGTGAGGCATTAGAACCATTAACATTTAAAAGAGTTCTGAAACTTTTAAGATACAGAGCAATGCAATACATTTTATCAGAGAAACAAACCTTTAAAATGTACAGATATAATAAGAGATAATTTGGATAATTTTAGAAATTCAATAATGCTAAAGTGATTTTCAAGCTATCATTTTTATTAGTGTTTAAAGACATAAAAAAATATTTATTTAACATAGTTAAAATGTAAATGAATGTTTGAACTTTTCACAATTCGTAAGTATGAGGTTAATTCAATCTCATCACTAAACAATTTTAAAATGAACTAGCAGAAAAAAATCAGTTTGAGATCAAAACTAACCTGATGTAGCATTGCATCTAAAGGTTGTTTAACAATAGATAGCAAACGATCGAGTACTTCTCTGAAACTACATGGCCCAGGATTGCAACCTTCTCTCTGTATAACGATTTCATAAAAAATATGCAAAAAAAGAACAAAATCAAAATAATAAGAATGACAAATAAAATACACAATTGAAATTTTATTCATATAATATTACAACATATTAACAAAATAGCAGAAATATCAAAATCCTATGGGAGTGTGCACATCACAACAATTTTTAAATAAATTTACTTTATTTAGTTTGCAAACATAAATTAAATTTTGACCACATGCAATACTAGTTAATGCTAATACCTCAGTTCTTACTGCAACACAATCTATCAAGACAGGATAGCGATAAACTTCTGAACCACAAAGTCCAGGTGACATCTCTTGAGTGTGACCATTCACTGAGGGACTGGAATCTGGATTTTGCTCAGGAGACAGAGGAGATGAATCACTTATAAGATCAGTATCTAAAGTGACAGGCAGAGTTGACGTCAAACGAATGGAGGATGAACACAAAGATGCTAACACAGCTGCTAAAAGATGATCTCCTTCAACATTTTCCTCCACCCAAGGCTGTAAGGAATTCAAATTAAAAAAAAAAAACTATAATAAAAAAGAGCGGCGAAAAATTAAAAACAAGCAAGAAATAAAGATAATGTTTTCCAACAATATGGTACAAAAACATAAATAAAATACCATGGCAAACATTTTCTCAAATCAATTATCTAATGAATAATGAAAAGTACACTCAAACCTGGGTTTTTGTGCTTTTTTTTTTTTTTTTTGCATTTATTTTTTTTAATGATTTTTTTTTGTTGCAGTACATGAAAATTTTAATCAGATTGGGAATTGAGGAAATTATTAATAAAATAAGTGCAAGGTAGTACGTTCAAGTGACAACAGTGACACCCTGATGGGAGGTCACTGTGACCTCCCAAAAATTTCCTTATTTGGGAAATTTTGTCTCACTGTTTGGTAAAATTATCATCACTTGGTTTATTTTGATTTCGTTTAAAAAAGCAATTCCTAGTTATTTCGTAAGTTTTGGGATTATTTCCTACGTGAAATTTTTTTTATGGGGATCCCTATCCATGGCATGAAAAGAAAAATTTTAACTGTGTTGCAAAAAGAACTTTTGGCTTACTGGTGAAGATTCGAACGATGCTTTTTTATGCAAATTTTTATGTGGTCCCTATCCACTGCATAAAAACAGATTTGGGTGTATACTGAAATTAAATATCACTTGATCAAAAAAAGGGGAAAATATCATTGTATCCTTACTTACCACATCAATTGTTAAAAGTAAATCACATAAACCACGCCACTTTAACTGGGAACTAGGATAAAATGCATGATAGCAAGCCAGGAAAGTCACATGACATTCTTCTAAAATCGACTGCAAATAGTTAGCAAGAAGAGCTGAGGTAGAAGATGAAGTCGGAATACTTGAAAATGATGTTTTCACTTGAGCAGACGGCAATCTATCAGAAAGAATGTGCTGAAGCAAAGCTCTGACATCTGCAACACATTCTGCAAGTTTGGGGACTTCTGAAACTGATTTTTTAGACACAGCTGAAATTAGTAAAAAAAATTAATTACAAATCAGAAAGTTTTTCTTTTAATGGATGGATGTAAAAACAAAATTTCAGGTTAATACCTGAAATATGTCTCACACAAAATATGAGAATAAAGTTGAAAATACAATTATGTCTCACAAGACCGGATTTAAGGGAGGGCAGGGGTGGGCTACTGCCCCTAGGCCTCCACAACAAAGAGGCCCCCAAAATAATATCCTAACTTTCAACGGGTCAAAAATATTGAAAATATCGGAAATATACATATATATATCAAAATATTCAGATATATATCAAAGTATCGGATATTTTCGAAAATATGATGATCTTTTTAAACATTGATTAGGGGCCTCCACTCCTTCGTTGCCCTGGGGCCTCCACACTTCCAAATCCGGTCCTGATGTCTCAGCATGAATGTAAAAATGAAAAAAAGAAAAATAAATAAATAACTTAACAAAGCAACTAAATTTCTGTCATTTTCAAACAATAAGCTTCCTGAAATAAATTCTGCCAGTGCCATACATTTTTGACTGATTTCCATAATTATTTTCAGGTGGGTTTTTTAGTACAAATTAATCATTTGATTCAATCAAAGGAAACTTATTTTACTCTTTTAACTTATAAAAATAAAAAGTAACTATTCTCTCCAACTCATTATCTAAACAATTTTTTTCAGAAGTGTTAAGCTGTGGAATTTAGCAATATTTGATTAAGTTCAAAACTTTATTAATATTATTTAAAATTCTAAAAGCCTGTCTATAATTGAACAATACATCAAGACAGGATTGCGGAAAATGTCAAATATGACAATTTTGAAAAACCTTCAATTCTTCCGTAGTGTAGTTATACTACAGTCCATGTTCGTTATAATGACATCTGTTGTTCAAACAAAATTGGCTGCTATAATAAGAGGTTACTATAACGATAATGTACATCATATTACATATTGACTTAGCCAAAAAAAATACTGGAATTAATTTACAACTTATGCTGAAATTTTACAAGCTATTTAACAAACAAATAAAATAATAAATGATTGTAATTATTAATGATTTATATATATTTTAAATTTTTGCAGCTGAATACTGCTTACATTTTCTTTAAACAGAAATGTAGGAAACAAATATAGTGAACTAAAACAAGTGTACACAACATGATCATTAAATGGACTGAATAAAATGCAGATAAATGTCTAAAGAGCTACAGGATATAAAACAAATCAGCTTTCTGTGATTTTTGCATTATCAAGGATCTGTTATATTTTAAAACTAGCTGCATCGCCTGGTTTTGCACGGTCTACCTCGAAAATAAAAGTTATCTCGAGTGACACATGTTCAACAATCAGGCTTCACTCAAAGAAAAAAATATACTGTAAAATTTCCCATCAAAATAATCAGTCAAAGAAAGGAAACGGCAAATTAAAAATTCCCAAATAAACGCAACCCTCCATAAATACACCTAAAATCCTTTTTAAAAAAAGAAAGAAGATAAATTGCCAAATAATAAACAAAAGCGGAAATTGTTACCTCGAAACAAAAACAAAATTTTATTTAGTCACAGCCGAGAAAAAAATACATGGCAAATATGGCAACCTTCTGAACGCAAATTTAAAATGAGATCACGTAAACGATAGTTTTCCCATATGAAAATAGAGTTCCATTAGGCTTAAAAGTGCTTTTTAATTTTTTCCCAGTAATTTTACAGCCTTTTCTTTTTTTTTTTTTGAAAACCGAAGGAAGTGAATGAACTCTATGAACTATTATTTTTTGCGGGCTTTTGAATGGCATCAAAATTGAACTGATCGGATAATTATTTCGGGTAGAAAGAGCTTTTAAATGCCATTTTCGGGTGGTAACATTAAAATTCGAACAGTTCGGTATTTTTCTGGCATTTGAAACCCCCCCCCCCTACGTTCCTTTTCGGGTGCCCTAGTACTTCCCTACTGAATTTAGTAGAGATCCGATGCAAAATGGATTTATACAGGGAACATATGCACATATTTCCTTTGTTTTATTTATATTTCACTGCATAAAGAGAAAGTAATATTAAAGTGAAAAGTTAGTTTTACATGCATAATATTTTTTAGTACTGTAAAACAAGTTACCAGCAGTCTATGGACAATGGTTCATCCTAATAATGCATACATACATATTCTGAACAGAGGATGTTTTCTGTTAAAAACAATACGTATGTGTGTACAAAATATGTTTTGAAATTGAAATAAGCAGACAAAGGGTATTTCTTATAAGTAGTTGAATATCCAATCATGTTTAGTGAAACATAGCTTAAAATAACAGCAAAAATAAAGTTGTTTTCTCATTGATTTTATAAGTTACTATTTAAAGCAAGGTTTTAGAAAAGGAAATAACCCATTATTAGAAAAAAAGAAGAAAAACATGTATGGTTTTCAACTAAGATGCAGTTACTTACGTCCATTTGGATATATTTCATTGATGTATATTTTTAAAAGATGTAAACTAGAAGTACATATGTATTCCAGTCTTTCTAAATCCAAAAGAGCTGCAACTGCTGGCATTGTTGAACCTAAAATTGCTTCACAATACCCAGCTTTAAAAGACTGCCAAGCCCATCGAAGAAGCCTTAATAAGGAATGAAAGCAATCCTACAATTAAAAAGGGAAAACAAACACTACTATTAATTTTTAATAAGCAAAAATATACACTAAATTGGTAATACAGAAAAAATGAAATATATTTTAGGCTATTACCATTGCATTGCCAGAAAAGGAAAGAACAACAAGGAGAAGGAACACTTTTGTACAAATGAAACTGATGTAGCTTAATTAAAGAATATGGAGGAGAAAGAGATTCTATAACAATTAAAATTTAGAGAATTTATTACAAACACACAGCATCACTTACTGATTAATAAAAAATCATACCATAACGTAACACAGGGGTCAAAGTGACCAACTGACAAAACACAAGACATTTTTTGAAACAAATATAGGACACATTTTGAAAAAATATAGGATTTATAGGACACCAAAAAAAAAATGATTAAATTCTGCATACACATCATAAAAAAGTTACTGTTTAGTGCCATTGATGAAAAAATATGTATACAAAAATTGTTAGATATACCTTATTGACTTTTTACTATCAGAATATAAAAATTTAAATTTCTAACACGCAAAAAATAAATAAATAAAAACGATAATATTATGGGAAAAACCAATTTATTTCACTTAAAAACCAAAATGGTTTAGCAAAAATTACATAGAACTGCATCTTTCTGAGCAGCTTTAAAAAATTTATTACCAAAGACTATTATGGTTTGCCCCTCCTATGTGCCAATCATGCATTTGAGTCTAATTTTTAATTTCATATTCCCCTCATCTATCATTGCCTGAGCTGAATTTATGTTTTCCTCAAAATCCTCTCAATTTATCTCAAGATTTTTTTCTTACATCATCCGATTTAGGTTTAACATTTTCCCTTCTTATTTCTTCCAGATTTTTTTTTTTTTTTTTCTGTTTCTTATATTTCAAATGTGCTGCTTTGCACAACTGGATCTTTTTTTTTTTTTAATTTACATGAACATTTTCCACAGGGTGTTTTACCGAGTTATCACTCTGAGAGCAACAATTGTGTCTAAACTCATGTTTGGTTTGTCACAAGTCACAATTCTTTTGTTAAGCTCTCTCCTCAGAAGTTTGTCCATGAGATAAAGTCAGGACAGCTTTAACAAGTTTTGTCAAATTAGGTTAGTGCAGCCTTTCATCCTTCAGGTTAAAGATGAAATTCCAATACTTATTGACGGGGTTATCTGCTACATTCTTAGGAATATCTTCATCATTGATGTACATTACGGTGTATCCAAAAAAAAAAAACGAAATTTTTTTTTCAAGTCCACATTTTCTTATGTTTCTCCTTTTATGTCAAAACAATTGTAAAAAATTTCATATAATTAACTACACCAACCTGTGTTGACTTACATCTGAAATTGTAGACCAGCGAAATTGTGAACTAGTGATGTACGTACTAGGCAGAATCGGGAAAAGTTTTTTTTTTTTTTTTTGGAAATTCCAAATTTCATGCTGATAAAACGTTGCCTCTATAGTCCCATATGTACCACAAAAATATTTATCCAAATTAAAAAATATTAAGGTATATAGGAGGGGTTTTCTTTTTTCAAAAAAAATGATTTTTTCTATTTAAGTTTTTAAAAAATTATACATAAATTAATATTAAAAATCTATTTCAAAAATTATTGCCGAATACATATTTAAATCAACATTTTCAAATGAATAATTAAAAAATAATGCAGTTAAAATGGGAGAAACATAAAAAAAAAATCCCATAGTTAAAGTATTACGTGTGAGACTTAAAATATAGCATGAGAGCAAAATCTCCTACTTAATGCAAATTACCTACTTTATTGATTATATTTTTCAGCTTTATAATTTCTAAAAATTTACCTTATGTTTTTTAAAAAATATATAGAAAAATATTAGTTTTTTGAAGAAAATTATAGGTCAAGTGCAGGATATTTTAATATTTTTTTTAACTTGAATAAATGTTTTTGTGGTACATTTGGAGCTATCTGGGCAACCTTTTATCAACATGAAATTTCAAATCTTTTATTGGATCTAACTGAAGTAAATTTTTAGCAGTTTTCCCTTTAAGAGCTTCTTTTCTGATGAAGCAGGACATAACTTTCAATGAAAGATCACATAAGTCTTTATGCATAAGGTGTCAAATTCCTCTGGGGTACCAAAAATATAAGGGGTTTTTTTTTTTTTTTGGAAATATCGGATTTATAGGAAATATAGGATGATTTTTGACCTCTTTTGAAAAATATATTATTTATAGGAAATATAGGACCACTTTGATCCCTGGTAACATATAACCTGGTATTTAATAGTTTAGATTAAATAAGTTGTGAATCATGCTAATTATAGGACACTTAATAGTTTTCTCCTCTTCACAAAAAAAAAACCCTAGATTGCTTCTAACAATGGCAACACTACTGGGAGAAATGTCAAGTCCCATGGAAACTATTTTCTTAAGGGTGATTATGTGTCCAATGCTCCAGGTTTGTCTTTTTTTTTTTGGGGGGGGGGGTCACAATATTTTCCTAACTGACCTGGTACTTCAATTATCTTATCATAGTTGAAGAAAAAAATCATTGAAAAAAATAAATAAAAGGAAGGTAAACTTACAGGACTAACAGTTCTAGAAAATTCTTTACTTAAAACAGTAACAGGTTCTACTTGACTGCAAGGCTTGGATAAACCTTGATTGTCAGGAGTTATTGTTCTGCAAAATTTGGAATAATTAATGCATCAATATTTGTGCCAATATTAGTTTTAAGAATTTGTGACATTTTCAATGAAGACAAAAAAGAAAACTACTAGCAAAATTGATTTTATGTTACATTGCAATATCCTTTATTCTGAAAAATTAGAAACATGAAAACATGCACAAATTAAATACATCTAAAATATTTGTCAAAAATATTTGTTTTATTTTACATAACTTAAATAATAAACTAATATTTGTAACGAAAAAAACCAAGAGAAAATTTCTTTTCCACTTTCCTCTTATTTTTTAAAACAATATTCTGTAAATATACTTTTAGTTTTCCATTTGTTAGAAATTCTTCTTTAACATAATATTTATTAAATTGGTCAGAAAGAAGAATATATTCTCCATATCATAGCCTCAAAGCAAGACCAGAATATCTTACTGATGTTTCTAGGCTTATATGTCTTGCTGTTGCTCTGAAGGGTTGCTCTTGCTCTGCCCATAAATTCTTCTCTCCCCCACTTCGGCCAAACTGGAGCACAGCTATACAAAGGCATAGTATTGAGAAAATTGAAATTTTCTATTTGTGAAGAATCTTTTCTCCTTCAGAACGCCAAAACAAAAATTGCATACAGCAGACTTTCCATTGAGAATCAAAAGACTTATCTTTGACATGGTGCAGAGTATTGACTCATTATAGAAAAATGCAATTAAGTGGAAATAGCTTTCTAACACTGCACATTCATGTTTTTCACAAAACAATAATGGTATTATTCTAAGTAGCAACCATTTACCATTGTGAAGAACTAAATTTGCAAAACCATTGAAAAACCAGTTACAAAAGTTACAAAACATTTTAAAGTTACCATGCATCAAAATATTGTTCTCTAACATTTATATCCTTTTGCATTTGAAATTTTAGAATGAAATAGCTTTAAAATTTAAAAATTAAACTTACATTCGTCTACTTTAAGTGTTTTTGTTTTAATAATTTTCAAGTTGGAAAGGTTTTTTTTCCATAATGTGCATGAACTCGAAACCAAATTATCTTTGTAAAATAATTTGTATACATTAAATACTATTTAATATACATTAAATAGAAAGCAAAAAAAATTAACCCAACCAAACTTACATTGTGATTCATTAAAAAAATGTTCTCTAACAAGCTCATTACCTTCACTTTATGAAGATTTTTTCTAAACATAGAACTTAAAGGCAGTTCTAAAATATCATGTCACTGTTTTTAACCTTTCTTGTGGATCATATAATTCATTCACAATTTGGCAAAATAGTACTTTATAAAAAAATATGTAAATCTCATTGAAAGTAAATTCAATAAGTTCAAAATGAGAATAAGTAAATCTCATATTGAACTACAGTGAACTCCTATTACAGTGAACTCCAAAGGACCGAGAAAACTTTCGCTGTACTTGATTTTTATATTAAAAAAAATAATTTTGCAAATCTACACTTAATACAATTAAATATGCAACATTTACTAACGATCTAAAATATAATTAACCATATCATTTATTCTAAAAAACAAAAGAGGAAACTATTGAACACTGAAGTTTTCTTCATTGCTCATCTTCACAAAAAATATTTTTTCTCGCAGGAGAGATTTATTCCCAGAAGACACTGTAAAAGATTCTAATTTATGAACGTAATTTTACTGACCACCAGGCCTGACGACAGGATTCTTGGGCCCATGTGCAATTAAGAAGTCAGGGCCCCTAGATTCAGTCAACCAACCTACTTACCTTTTATCTTGACAACTCAATTCCCTTGAACACAACAAAAACACATATTGGCTTTAGGTTAATATTGCAAGAAATGTTTTAAAACCAAATTTACTAAACTGTTACCTAGTTGTTACTTAACTTATTTACTTTCCTCTAGAATCAGTATGCCAAAGCTTGAATTTTTTGTATGTATTTATATATTGCCACCTCAGAGCAACAGTAAGATATCTAATCCCAGAAATAACACTAAAATATCTTACTGTTGCTCTAAGGCAATGATATATGTGAGAATAAATATTAGTAAACAAATGAAAAATTGTTAAAATTAGAGGTATAGTTATTACATTTTTATTTTATTAGCAGTATAGGTTTTATCAAAAAGAAAAGAACCTGGTATAAAAATCAATAATAAAACATTAGGCTCATGTTACTCATTTTAAAATTACACACCATGAAAACACCACTCTCGTCTAGCCCTCTTCCTTGCAAAGTCATCAATGATATCACATTTCATTGCCAAATCAGATTCTTTTGCCAGAATGCCGAGACCTTTCATCCTTTCTTGGTTCATCATTGATCGATTAGCACTTTTTATCCTTTTCATCAAACTAAAACTTCACTCTCCTTAACTTACAGATACAGGGTTGCAGCAGAATAACCAGATTGCTGTAGTAATGTTCGGGAACAAACTATCTTGTTTAGTCTTCCTTAGAGCATCCAGAAGTTGCAAGGGTTGAAGAGATTTGTCTCCTAAGCTAGTCTTATGTAACTATGTTTTCTTATAGGGACTCTAGTCTTAAGCATTGACTTCAAGTGTTTTATTTCATTGAAAATTTCAATGTCCATGTCCAAGGCCCGACAACTGAAAGGGAGGCCTTAGACCCACAATAATTTATATACTACTACTGCGTAAAATTTCAAGCCTGTGAGTTAATTTTTTCTGCTCTGGCAAGAGGCCTGAATTTTGAGAATTTTATGTAAAATTCCTTAAATACGAGTGGCACATTACAAAGTACCTATATACCTAATGCCCTGCAATACTTCAAATTTTTAATCACATCTTAGGCATAAGACTACAGCTTGAACCAGGTCCTTCTTTTAAAGGGGTTTGTGTGAAGAGGGTCAATGGCCCCCCTAACTTTAAAAACTAACGTTTTTACATATAAGTGGGCATGGTTTTGTAGTTTTTGATCAAAGTTCATTGAGTTCAAGCCCTTTATCCCCCCCCCCCCCCTCCAGGAAAAAAATCGAAAAAATGAGCCTGTCTTTAATTTTGTAAACTTTTGACACAAATTATTATGCAAAGTTTCCAACCTTTGGGTTAATTTCCTCTGCTCTGGCAAGAAGTCTATATTTCAATGGGAAAAAAGTTATATCGTGTGGCTGTTGAAGTGGGAACTTTACAAGCTCTTTAATTATATAATCTAATTGCATGTAAGAACAAGTTTGATTAAAAATGAATGTTTTTTATACGGTTACAAAAACTCTCAAGGAAATATGCAAAAAATTAGAACTGCAACTAGGATATAGATTTCTATTCATTGGGGAAAAATTATAAATTATGAATAAAGATTGGAAACAATGCATTATTAAAACTACAAAATGTACCTTTTAGAGCAATTGATGGAATCAATTACGTTGATACCCTTTTGGCAAGTATCTTGATGCAAAAAGAATTCCCAAACGTGTTTAGGGGCCATTCATTAATTACGTAAGGATGATTTTGGCAACACCATGTAAGGTCACGTAAGATTTTTCAAACCCCGCTCCCTTTTCTTAAGTAAGATTAATTTTTGTTTTTCAAAATAATAAAATGTTGTTAGAAAAGGATCAGCTGCACTAAACTCCCAGTTTAACGTTCATCAAAAAATTTTACTTTTCAAATATATTATATGATGCATAACTAATTAAAAATAAAACATGCCATAAACAGTAAGATTTTTTATTATATTTTACACTATTCATTCTTTGTAAAACAAGTAAAAAACAGCTAATCCTAATGCATTTTTTACCTTTCAAAAGCAAATGAAATACAATACGATCCCTGCCAAACCACTTGACCCTGCGATTCCTAATATAAAATATCCACTTGGAAAATATTAGGTAAGAATGGGTTTGACCCCCCCCCCTCCCCTCCCCCCGAAGTAAGGCTGTGTAGAGATTTTTCTAACTCCCCCCTCACTTTCGGGACCCTTACGTACTTAATGAATGCCCCTTAGCTCCATCTCTAATAGAATGATTTTTATTCTAAACCAAGATGGAGTATATACATTAATAAACTTGAATAAGATTTGAAACATCAGTTGGTGGTTTTATAGTTGAAGTGTACAATCTCAATACTCTATTAGCTGTTTTCAGACAGGGAGACATATTTAGCACACCCAGGTCGCAGTTAGTAAGATAAGGAGAGCATACGCCTTATTTTACGGCATGTGATATTAGTAATAAATATTGTTGGTGTTTACTCAATATCGTCGGGTCAACTTGCAATCTAATGGCTTAAAACCAACTATGGGACGCTTTTCTGAGTCGCACAGCATTTTTCTATAGTAAGATTTAGAGCCTGACTGACGTTGAACCATCAACAAACTGGAAGAGATGCCGCAAAAATTTGAAGTTTTGCAGGGCATTAGGTATATAGGTACTTTATAATGTGTGACTCGTATTTATAAAATTTTATGCAAAATTCTCAAAATTCAGGCCTCTTGTGAGAGCAGAAAACATTAACTCACAGGCTTGAAATTTTACGCAGTAGTTTGTGTTAAGAAGTTAAGAAACTACTAAACTAAGGCTCAAAAATCAGCGGAATTTAAAATATTTTGTAAATTTTCTCTAATTTGATGTTTTTCTAAAAATTTCAAAAATTCAAGTCTCTTACCACAGCAGAAGACATTAACTCAGAGTCACAAAATTTTGCACAGTATTTAGTGTTAGGGACTCTTAAATTTTCAGCACTAAGGCTAAGTGCTCTACGAAAATTCGATTTTTTTCAGCCCACCCTAATGTGCAGCTCTGTTTCAAATGTAAAAAAGGAGTTTTCGCTTTACGACTTGTAAAAGTCATTTTTTAATTTCTGAAAATGGCAATAAGTAAAAAATATTCAAACTGATGTTGAGAAACGCATTTTGTTGTAATGAATTTTTGAAACAACCGTTTCGCAAAAAAGAGAATTTTTATACATTAGCTTAATGGGGTTTTTTAATGGGACTGAATGTTTTGTTCGTTGTAATGGATATTTTGTTGTATTGGCATTTAATGTAACAGGATTTCACTGTATTTAAAATTTTAAAAATCAAAATAAAATAGTAAAATAAATTTTCATGAACAATATAACTTGTCTAGTAACAAAAAAAAAACTCAATCTCAATTTGAACACTTTCAATTTCTGTTGCAACACAAAATCAAAACATACGAGATAGAACTAAGAAATTGAAGCTTGAAAAATAATAGTGTGTGGAAACATTTAGGCAGAAACAAAATATTTCATAAAACATTGAAAAGGGCATACGACAATAAGCTAAACACATTTACCTGTATAAAAGCTGAGGTATTTGTCCTGCATTAACATCAGTTCCATTGTTCGACTTTTTTGAACTTTTGAAATAAAACACTATTCTGAAATAAAAAAAGTAAATTATTATTTATGTAATAATTCAATACACTCCTATACATGGAAGCAGGGTTTGTTGATTTAACTCAGCTTGCATTTTTTTAAAATCATAATTTAAAATTAATAGAAAAAAAAATTAAGTGAATTTACAGTTTTAAAATGCATTGTTTTAAATAAAAAATATATTACATTTACAACTTCAGTTTCATTTACTAAGCTATCTTGGTTCCTTTCTGCTTGTCTATGTGTGAGGTAAGTGAATTAGGAACACTATTTGTGAACGATTTCAATATTGAAAATTCAAATATTTTTAGAACCTTGAAATATTGCAGTTATTCTTCAGAAATAAAATAAAAAGCAAAGCATAATTGAAGTTTTCATAAATATGGCTATGAAAAATGTTGTAGTTGAATATAGGAGCACTCTGCAAAAAACATACTATATAAAACCTGAACTTTTAATTTTATGCAAAACAAAACCATCTCTCTTTTCACACCTCAGATTATAACATATTTCTAAACCTTAATATTTATGAAATATTTCAAAATATTATCCTAATTTTATTACTAAAATGCATGGATACATTAATTTGGATTGATTTCACAGCTTTTAGTAATGAGGTGTATGTGTGTGTGTGAACTATACATACAATTTTACTAAATAAGTAGTGAAAACGATCATAAGGTATTAAAAGTGTACTCAGTGTAAGAAAGTATTAAGTGCTCATATTAAACATAAAGCAATTGCTTGGCTTATTTCAGTTTTAAAAAGTGAAAGAGAATTCTAATTAAACTTTTTTTTTCTACACTTAAAGTGTACTATTATTTCTGGTATCTTATATAATCGTGATTTAAGTCACTCATGTAGAAATTGGTTATCTCTGTCAACTTAAAAAAATTATTAATGACATAAAAATATTTTTTTAGTGTATTGTTTAAAAAAAATTTAACCCATTCAAAAATTTAAATTTTAAAAAAATCTGATTTAAATGAACTCTGCTCAGAAGCAAGTATGGTAAACAACTACTTACTGATCATCTGTAGTCACAACAGATTGACCACTTGAGCCACAATCGCTACTTGGACCCGATATTCTTGCCCAAGCTACATACCATCTATTTGCAGTAATTTGTATAGGTTCATCAAAAAGCATTGGAAATTTATGACTGCAAACATAAAAATAAGCAGAAAATAATCTTATCGCATCAATTCCAAGGAAGGAAAGTTTAGATATTTATAAAACATTTAGTAATAAATTTTAATATATACATCAAAAAGAGCAACTTGCACAGCAAAATTACACCACACTATAGTAACTAAAAATAGTATAATAATAATACAGTCAAGTCTCGACTTACGTGAGGGATGCGTTCCAAGACCCCCCACGTAAGTCGAAATTTCGCGTTGTAGAAAAATGAATGTATATACGATTTTTTTAGAAACATATCAAGTTCTTTTAGACAGTCATAAACAATTCTCAAACTGCTTTAAACCATTCCTCAACTACACTTTACAGTTTCTTACATAAAGAACCATACTTTTACTGTATTTAAAAAAAAAAAAGAGAAATATCTGCTTTATTCAACATTAAATACTGTAAAAATGCAGAAAAAGGATGATTACTAGGACGGCTCGACATGAAATAAAACAGCACGGAACATACGGTATGCAGTAATAATAAAACGCTGTACTATAATAGTACTGTTCAGTAGATACAGTAATAAAATTTATGAATTAAAAATGAAGATAATGATGATTTATGCACTATGATCAGATCGTTATTCTTATCTAATTTTTAAATACATTTGATTAGCCTTTCTTTTTTAACGTTTCTATTTAAGGCAACACCTCTCTTCTCGTCTCTTGAACGTTCACCCTCTGTGGATCTCAAAGTTCTGAACATTTATGGGTATCTTTTTTCTTGATTTTAAAACTCTACGTATGGAACATGGAAGTTTCTCTTTTACTTATTGTCGTGCTGCATTCAACGCATATTTTAGTTGCTCAAACACATTGAAAATCTTAAGCTTTCCTATATTTGCTAGAACCAATCTCTTTTTCCTTCCATCTTCGCAAACTTTAGATTAAACAGCGTGATAAGGTGTCATTACATTTTATGAACTTTAATCTTATACCTTTAAACCAGCAATTCTTGTGGGTATGTATATATATTTATATCTCATATCTCGGAAACGGCTCTAACGATTTGGATGAAATTTTGGATATAATTGTAGTTTAGCATTCTAAGTTCATCTACATCAGCGTTTTTTCTGTAAAAACGCGATTTTTTTATAAAAAAGAGTTTTTTTAATATGAAGTCTAATTGAGTTCAGCCCTGAAAAAAATTGTGAATTGGCACATAAGTCAGACGATTTGCAACCATAACAATGAAAATTTGTCCCTTTTCGCTTTAAAATTATACACTTGCTTAGGGTTGCCAGGCTTGGCTGATATTAGCCGCTTCGGCTAATTTCAATCGCAGTTGGCTAAAAACTTTTTTTTTTAAGCAAAATTATTGCTTGACTGTCTTATTTTATTTATTTATCTTCTTTTTAATAGTTCAAATAATTTTATACGTTTTTTAAATCACGCATCTAAATTTTATTTCGAAAAAAACTAATATCTTGAAACTGTTTATATTTTGTTAAGACTGTTGTTGTTATAATTTGTTGGTGTGGTTTGTGGATCATCAGTTTTTATGGATAGCATGCTGTACGTAGCATTTTCTGGCGTAAAGTGACCAACTACACTAAAAGTACTTATTCCAAGTGAAAATCTCGATTGGGATAAAATCGTGAATCGCAACATAGTATGGAAACAATTTATTGGGTTATAACCGATTTCACCATAGTAAAATTAGCTCAAAGTTCAAAATCTTTTTTCACCATAGTAAAATTAGCTCCAAGTTCAAAATCTTTTAATTAATGACAGGAAAATTGTATAGTGGAAACAAAAATGTAACAGATAGTTTAAAGCAAAATGTTGATTTAATTGCATTCAGAATCTTTGTTTGGTACTTTAGTGTTATAAGATGGTCGCGGCACATTTTCAATCCTAGCAATATTTTCATATTTATTATCGCAATGTTTGGTCTTAGTTTCAATACCGTGCGTTGAATATGTATACGAAACCTGCTCAGAGCTTCCCTATGTGGTTGACTGTGGGGGAGAGGAGGCCTATATTCAGTAGTCGACTTCTTATAGCTGAAATGATTATAATACTGATGAATTGATTACATGTATATCTTTTATTTTTCGGAAGCATACTCAAGGACTGGCAAGAACCTTAATATTTCAATAGCATGATGCTTTTCAAGTATATTTGAAAAGTATCGAACCTTAGAAGAACACGAGTTGACAAAAAAAAAAACTCTTAAAGCCGAGCGAGGCTCGGTCATTCAGGTACTATTTAGAATGAAAGAAATAAATGCTCATTGGTTGTTTGATATACTAACGATGGGCTGTGTAGACTAGCATGCTGTAGGAACTTCCGCTGTCAGGGATGCTAAAGAGATGCAAGTCCATGCATGAAATCAATATTTAGTAGCCAATAACGAAGCTAATACTACTTTCCAAAAATTTTCTTGTTGCAGATGAGGAATTCGCGTTAACTCTAAAATTCGTTACTGCGAAAATTTTGCGTTGAAGCCATTTCGCGTAAGTTGAATCGCCTTGTAGCGGGAGTTGACTGTAATTGCATAGCAAGTAGGGCTGGAATTTTGATTTCAAAAACTGGTTTTTGAGGTTAAAAGCATCAAAAATAGGTTTAAACCGTCGAAAACAGTCAAATCTAAAGTTGATGCTTATCAAAGGAAAACTTCAGATGTGAGGTAATTTTTTAACATATTTTAAATTCACATTAAATGTATACCATTCATTGCATTGAAAATTAATGCTTGAAAAATATTTTTTTAATTGCTTAGTTAATGTTTAAAATAGTTAAATGTTACATAAATTGCAATTACATAACTTTAATGAAATGAGTAAAAGGAATCATTAAACACATTTTTTTAAATAAATAATTGCTTGATTAAATCTCAATTGAAATAACTAACAAGAATAAAAGGGGGAAATGAGGTTGAGGTTTCATGTCAAATATCGACAGAGATGAAAAAATTTTCCTGTATCTGCTCTGAAATTTATTTAAATTTTTAAACTTTATAAAACAAACATCTATTTAAAGCAGAAATTTGCAGCTACATTTGTGCATTGCAGTAACAAAAGTCATTGCAACTATGATAATAATAGGTACTCTGAAAACAAATTTTTTGTGGATGTTTTAAATAATTAATAAATTTATCACTTCTTTTTCTATTTTCATTTAATTTTATACTATAGTTACAACTTAATTCAGCAAACAAAAAGAAAAATATTAATAAACTGATGTAATATATGCAATAACAAACTGAAATAATGTATATCAGTGAATCAAGTACACATTTTATAATTTAGTTTGTTGGCAATGGAAAATAATTAGAACAATTCTCAGCCTTATACATATGGATAATTCAGATTTGATGTTCAAGAAAAGTTACGCTGATATTTGACCATATTCTTGTATTAACTATATCATTAATGGATTGCTTTAGATATAATACTGCTTAGGCTATTGCAATAATTTTAAATTAAAGGTTTTGAAAATATAGTTTTTGACATAGGGTTCTTGACACAACAATTTAAACCATGGTTAAAACTTGAAAACTGTCACATGTCGAAACTTGCCTACCCAGGTAGTAAGTATTGCAATCAAACCAATGATTTCATTTTGAAAAAACTCATTGAAATTTAGAAAATATCTTCATTTCCATAGCGTATCTGTACTTGAATGTCAATTCAATATTGTCCTAGAAATAGACAGTCACTTTTTCAGCACTGCAATAACCCAACAGGTCCCAATAGAAAGACTTCTACAGCTAAAGTATTAGCGAAATATTTACTAATTTGTCTATACAAAAAAAAACAAAGAATGAAAAATCAGATTTAAAAAATGCATTGAAGAAAACATATCACATAAGAAAGATATTTTAGCAAACTAAAAAGCAGACATAAGTACAGTTGGCTCTCTGTTTAAAGACGCTCTATTTAATGACTTTCACTATTTAAAGACGGCTTTTCACAGTCCCAGATGGTCTATTATAGTTTTAAAAGCATTCTACTTAAGAACGATTTTTTGTGGTCCCTTGAAAGTCGTAAAACAGAAAGTCAACTGTAATTTCTGAATTAATTTTTGTGACAGGAAATTTTGAACAAAATCAATATCTGCTTAGCTTTATATCAGGAAATGTACAACAAGCTGAAGGTTTTTCAGAGAAACTTTGATAATAGATTTTGTTTAAGACGATTCAATCCCCTACTTGTAGAAAATAACAAAATACCCATAGAAATTGAAAAAATTCTATTAAAAAAAATCTATAGCGGTAAAAGGCTAAAAATCTATTTTAAAGCATTTTGATTTCAATACAAATTTTTTGAAGTTTAATTTTTTTAAAAAGCTTCATATCAAAACAAAATTAAACAACTACCTTATCAATTAAAAGCAGGAAAATGGTTCACAATTTTCTTACCGAGCTCCGCATTCATAAGGAATTTCATCAGTTTCAACTAAAACATCCCCATCAATTTCTTGATCACCACCTTCAGGTCCAATGTCAAAAACCTAATAAACCATAATAAAACATGTAAATATTTTAATTAGATTTTAGTTTAGATTCCTATCTAAATTGCAAATTTAAAGAGAACAGTGGACTTATACCATGATACTAGTTAAAAAACCACTCAAATATACCAGAAACATTTCTAATTTAAACAATGAAGATCCTTTAAAAAAATCTACAAAAATAATTTATAATTTAAAACAACATAAAAGTAGTTTCATGAGATAAGAACCAAGAATGCTAATTAAACTTTATATAACTTTTAACTGATAATTCTCACTGATGAAAGACCGTTTAATCTCAATCTTGAAGAAAACGAGGTGATGGAAAATTGTAGGGGATGTTTGATAAATTTTACAGCATTATTTTGCTAAAGCTACTGATGACAACAATTTAATTGACTGATACTTGCATTAAATATTATGAGGCCTTTCCCTGATCAGTAAAGCCAGAATGTATACCACTAAGAAAGAGTTCAAATAGAAGAATTTCTTGCACAGAAGGTTAACAAATGAGCCAAAAATAACTAGTATGTTATGGCCATCACAAAACTTTCTTCTATATTTTTCTTTTGAGTTTTTGGTTCTATGTACAATTGCTTTTACTAAGTTTCATTACTAGCAAAAGCTGAATCAAAGCACAATAAATGAAAATCATTTTAAAAGCCTTGCCTAATATAATTACAAACATTTTAGTTGTTTACAAATAGAAGATGGCTACAGAATTTTTTTTTTTTTAATCATTGAGATTTCTCTGGTCATTTGCCAGCAATTAAAATGCATGAAAGGCTCTCAAGGCACTCGTATGTAAAAACATTTTATTGTGATTTTTTTCCCACTGTTGATTTAATTAAGCTGTGTAACTCATGCAAAAGATCACAAAAATCAGCCCCTTGGAGTGATTAATGACAAAACTAAATCAGCACTTGTTTCTGTGCAGGTTCACTTGATAGCAAAAAAAAGGGGGGAGGGAGGAATTGGGGATTTTTCCTTCTTCCTTATTAGCAAAAATATTTGCTTTTTTAAGCGAGAAATTACTCAAATTTTTCAAGACAAAAAAAAAGGATATCTTTCTTTCATTTGGCAAGTTTTCCCTGAGCATTTACTTTTTTTTAATGAAATTCCCCAACATTTCCCTGATTTTTCCTGATCAATGAACTTTCCTGATTTCTCTGATCTCCTGGTTTTGTCATTATCCTGGAAATAAAACATTTGCATAATTAAGACTGTAAAAACAAAACATTTTCGTCCACCTGTATGAAAATTGAACATCTCCAACCTTAAGCTTGTTCTTTTTAATTTTTAACAACATAAATATCAAAAGTTTTAGGCGAGAAAAAAACTTATTTTAAAAATATTTATATTTAACAAACACACCAAATGTTTCTGCTTTTCTCGGAAGATAGAAGTGCTTCAGAAAGTATGATGAGTTTTGATTTTTCATCAATCTTTTTCTCCTGAAAGATGGCTGGGTAGACAATTTCCTACATCATTCTAGTAGACAAGGGAAAGGAAAAAGTTACAATTCAAGGTCAAGCTGGTATGAAATTTTACCCTTCAAGGGCCAAGGACAAGGAGGGCACTGTCTGAAGATGAAAAGCAGGACACATTGAAGGTTTTCTTAAAGGGGATGGTGTGTACAAGGTTCTGTAAGCTAAACTCACTATTAGCATTTAATGACAGTTAATTCGCTAAAAAATATCAATAATTAACTGAAACATTATTAAAAGAAGAATAATTTTTTTTAGCAATCAGACAGTTGAGATACACTTAAAAGCTTCAAAAAAGAAATGAAACACTACTAATTAAAAAGTACATACTTTAAGTTTTGCTGTGTATTCGCCTCTACCACCAAAGAGGCCAAATCC
This sequence comes from Uloborus diversus, assembly GCF_026930045.1. Taxonomy (NCBI): domain Eukaryota; kingdom Metazoa; phylum Arthropoda; class Arachnida; order Araneae; family Uloboridae; genus Uloborus; species Uloborus diversus. The sequence goes on along the minus strand of NC_072731.1, from coordinate 152,458,791 downwards.
ACCAAGAAGTATATCCGTGTCAGTCATGAACCGTATAGCTTCTATTGAATGACCGGAATAGCCCCAACCTCCACCGTGACCTAGAAATAGCATTTGTTTTTATGTTAGCACATAAAAATAAGTAAACTTTAATATGATAAACTGGATATTATTCACATAAAATGTTTTTTGCATCAATAATCAGCGATTTCCTAGATAACTTAGGTTTGAGCCTGAACTGAATTTGTGAAATATGTGTTAGAAGTTGGGGGGGGGGGGTAGTGGAGCAGCCAAGGGAGAAGTTTTGGGATTAAAACTCCTCCCAGAACTCCAACACACAGATGAGGAGAGAAAAACAGTATTTAAACTTTTTCAAAACAAATGCTGTTTTAACAAAACAGCTTGCTGCTTATTGAGCACAAAGCAATCTGAAATTGCTTTCCAATTCTAACACACATACGTGGTATTGGTTGGTGATCAGCACTCCCTAGCGAGCAGATTAAGGTATGAGCATGTGGGGCACAGGCGAAGGGCACCAAACCTGCCTCTAAAGCTGAGGTTTCCAACTTGGGAGAGGGGGGGGGGTCATGGCATACATCCTGCTCCATTGAAATATTTGTGAGAGGAGTGTTTTTAGGGATATTTTTCTTAGTATTTGCAGGAGGGTGCGCCCTTTACCTAGGAGGGATCGGCACCTCTATAAAGATATCAAAAATCACGGTGCACTGTGGCAAAACATAAATATTAAATCTAAAAATAAAGCTCTTTCACAAATTCCAAATCAAAACTATGATATTGCATGACAGTCAAGAAAGTTTTGAAAACTGTTTTCACCATCCAAACACATCCAAGCAATCAATGTTTCATTAGGCGCAACACTGTAAGGCGACAGGCTGATAAAATGAATAAAATGTTGGATGCTTTAATTCAAACTTTTAAATATCCACTGAATTTTCCCTCCAGGTTGATGAACCAACCTTATTGAATAATGAGGCTTTACTGTTGGTAATTGTCATCCCCCTTCTGCAAACCGAGGTACTAGATCTTTAGTTGCCTATTGCATAATTCACACACAATTCAGTTGTGAGCAATTTTCTTCGCATCAGATATTGTAATTTGTTATCTCTGCTGCAAACAAAATGCTCTCTAGGTTAGATTTTTATAACAGTGAAGTGAGTAAAGTCATGGAATTCATATCGTTTCGAATTAGTACACCCCAAAGTTCTCTGGCTGTCGAAAGATTCCTGCCTCAACAAGTTCTGAAATCATTTCAACTCTGTGCTCGAGTTTATCAAAAGAAAACCTGTAGCTTGGAGAAACAGGTTTCTATGATTTCAGTTTGATATTACTCACATGATTGATTTATTAGCAAAATTTGATGGAATTAACCAGCAGCTGAAAGAACATGAACTCAATTTGATCAAACTGAATTACTTTTACTCAGTGGCGGCTCGTGCCTTGAAAAAGTGAGGGGGCCAGATCATGAGTGCAATCGCCTACGTCGCCCCCCCCCCCTTGATTTTTGAAGGAAAAAAACGAATTCAAAAAAAAATATATTTTTTTAATACTTAAACTTTCTTTTTTTTTGTTAAATTAATTAAATTAAATTTATTTTTGCAACTAAATTAAAAACGTAAGACGTAATAATTTTTAAGGTATTTTCAAAACTAATATGAAAATTAATCTAAAAAATAATGTTTGTTTCTCTAAACTATTGTTATAGTACGCTAATTACTTGAAGACAAAGAGTAAAGAAAGGAGCAAACGGTCTAATCTTGTGCAAATGAAGGCTTCTTCCTTTACTGTATGTAGTTTATTTTACATAGCCTGAGTCACTTAAGAACATTCAAGCTATGGAAAATAAACAGCATACAGGTAGGGTAACGGTCTCTGCGAATCGTGCTGTAAATATTGAAGTTTAATGCATTGGTGTTGGGGGGGAAAAAACACCACACGCGCAGATAACCCGCAACAACTTATAATCCGCATCTCATTAATTTTACACTTTTTAACAGATAATCTGCGGATTATATACAGGATAATACAGTACAATCCTTTTTTTTTTTATTTCAAGCACATACGCACAAAAAAGGAAATTAAATAAAAAGTTATAAATCATTGTCTTCTGAAAAAAGTGAAGAGGCCCGGCCCCTTCTGGCCCTTCATAGGAGCCGCCACTGCTTGTACTGCCTTCTTAAAAAACTCCTTATCTAAAGCAGAATTTCGGTTGAATGATTTCAACCAGTTTGTAATCATGTCTAACTTAAGTGAAAAGGTAAGTTTGGTTTGTTTCTTTCCGGTTTAATGGCACAAGAGCCTTCCTAGGCTAAAACCCATTTTGATGATACACAAGTTTACTGTCAACACAGACAGTACAGAACTTCTCAAAACGTTTTGAGGATATTTTGTCCCACAAAGTTCCTCAGTGGGTTGTAAATCCTTTGGTAAACATTAAGACAGCATTGGCTTAGAATTGGAAAGAATTTGTTAAATATACAAAAAAATTAAATTTTGACAACAACTTACGGAATAGTGTTCATTTCACAGTTTAGCTGCAATGAACCACTAGTCACCTCTACCCTAAACTGTGGACTATCCCAGACCCCGAAGTGGTTTTTTGGGGAGGAAGAATAGGAAATAAGGAATCAAAAATTAAAAAAGTAGGAAAAGTAGGAAAAAAATTACTTAAAAAAGTAGGAAAAAGTAGGAAGAGATAGAACTACACACGTCAAGAGATAACAAATTTAGCGTAAATTTTATTTCTAATGTAAAATAAAATAACAGTATTTTTGATTGAAAACTGTCCCAAAAATAAACTAACAGTTCTTTTGAAGTATTAAAGGGATTTAATGAAAGACCGAGTCGCAAAAACAAAACGAAAGAAACAAGCTGACAATTATAAGTATGAAAAATAAACTGGTAGAAACAAAGATATTAATTACAAAAATAAGAAAATAAAATACAAACAAACACCTTTCAACAATACAGTAATAAAAAGTTTAGTTGTGAAAGAATAAAATGCACTATAGCAATCGCAAAATAAATAAATAATAAATAGTAATAATAATAAAACTCATAGTTTGGTGCAATAAAACCTTTTTTGTTTCAGATTTGTTTTGTCAAAAACAAAAACATTTCTTCGAGAGCATCCATTTATCATTTGAAAATACTAACACTTTCAGTTCCTGTTGTCATAAACTATGATACAAAAAGCAAAGCAAATATTAAATTAGTTTTAGTTTAAAAAAGCCAGCAGTTGACATGCATTCTTGCATAAACATGGGGCACATGTTTGATTTTGAAAATAAAAAATTATTAAATAAAAACAAAAAACCCAACTGCGTAAAAACCAAAAAAACTAAAAAGAAAAATGTATAAGCCCAGTAGTTTAGAATGTATTAAGTACTACTGAATAACTACACCATTGAAATAGTTTTATAACCGTACACAGATAAGACAAAACATAAATTCAAAAGCAGAATTGAAGGATCAACAGTTGGGGCCCATTCCTTTCTGATTCAGGGAACCGCGTAAAATTTGAATGGGCCCCGACTGTTAATCCTTCCATTCTGCTTTTGAATTTATGATTTGTCTTATCTGTGTACGGTTATAAAACTATTTCAATGGTGTAGTTATTCAGTAGTACTTAATACATTCTAAACTACTGGGCTTATACATTTTTCTTTTTAGTTTTTTTTTGGTTTTTATGCCGTCGGGTTTTTTGTTTTTATTTAATAATTTTTTATTTTACACTTTTTAGTTCGTTTTCATTGACTTAGTTATTATGGTTATAAGACGGTACATTTCGCAGGTTTATTAAATAACTTGCGGTGGTTTAAACTACTGATAATTAGTCCCTCTAGGAACCTAACTCGGCTAAAAGCTATATGTGCTTGACCTTCGGCAAAAATGAGTGAACTTAAGTCAACCACAGCACAGCTATATAAACAGTCTGTATAACTCATGATGACGCGAAATCGGAAACGTCTGTCAGTCAAATCTTTCTCGCAAAACTAAAAAAGCCTCTCAAGAAAGTACACGTCGCGAAACTCAGTCCCTTGAATCAAGGCAAAAACAAATGCAACACGTTAGAGATGAAAATCGAATTAATAGACTTTCTTTCTCTTAGTGTTTATTGCATGGGTTTATTTTGATGAGGACTACAATCTGAGTGTCTTGCCTTCGTTACGCATATATTTTTTTATTACAGTACAGAATACATATAAAGAACATATGAAAGAATTTACATCAGATAGAGGGAAAAGTACATCCGGAGCGAGGGTGTCTTGACCCACCGTCTCAAGTGGGAGAGGCAATCGCTTAGACCACTCGGCCACTGAGACCCCAATTAGTAGACCGTAAACAAAAAATTCAGGCAGCGAAAACTACCTGCATTCGTCGCACGCAGGTAGCGTGCAACACAGTGTGCGACACCCAGCTTGCGCCGATCCCAAACTGACAAACTGGCAACTGGTTTTTGAAAGGGTACTTTTGATTACTGTCATGTGTTTAGTGACACTCCCAATGTTAAGACAAATCGATTGACATAAGAATTACCAAAATTGGCCCAGGCGTTCAGCCTGTAGAACGCCACATAGAAACGGACATACATACATGCATAGACTGATAAACACATTACCCTCCTTTGCGTCACGCACGCGCAGTCTGGTAAAAAAGGAAAAAGACTGAAAATGCAGATCTAAAAAAAAATTCGTTCTTAAGTATGGGACATAAAATTTGTAATAAAATAATAAAACTAAATAAATAACCAAATAAGTCAACTAAAGGGTTTGTATTATGTTATGTATTTTTAGCATTCAACATACATTTTTGCTTCAGGCACGTCATTTATGGGAGTCAATGGGGTCAATTTCTCCCCTCCCTGGCATTGGAAAATTAATGCTTAACTATACAAGTTTGTGCGGTTTTTGTTGTTTTTAGATAAAATTTGCATTCAGTATACATCCTTTGCTAGCCACTCCAAGGGGAAAAAATCAAAATGACGGGACAGTTTTAATTTTAATCAAGCAATAAAAACGAATATCTTTTTATTGGTTTGATGACTTTTTGCCTCCTTCTTGTTCCAAAATTTTTGTCACAGAAAAAAAAAGGAAAAATCCATGCATGCCAAACATAACATTTTTATCAAAGACAAAGATCAGTTACTAATGTTTCTCTGGGCATAAAAGGGATCGCCCATGGCGTGCTTGTAAAATAAAAATGTCTAATAATTTCAGTCACTGAAATTCTAATTATATTAATGCCTAATAGCTACAATAATGGTGCACTTTATCAGTAACAACTAAAATCTTACTGACTTTTAATAATATACCTGTAACAAACCGCTTTTGTTGTCCCAGGCAATTTGTCTTTTTGTATGACTCTGTGTGTATACTGAATAGATTGGTGACTGAATACTTTGGTGACCATCTGACTTCGTTATATAAATATATTTTTCTGCTGATCAGTGCCTAATTGTTATAGGAGCTGAACTCCCATACTTCTTTATTCGTTACACCCAAATTTTTGTATTTTTGATCGAATTCAGGCCATAAGCATTAAAAAATGTTCTGAAGACTATAGGGCTCCTGCACTTCTTTTGTTAGAAATTGGATCCCTAACTATAATAGCTACCTTTGGTGAGATCAGTTTGGTTACCTCAACTTACAACCATGTTCGATTACTTCTCTCATAAAACAGGTGGGCTTTTTAAATTCTTAAACTGTAGGTGAGTTTTGTGTTTTGAATTGGTAACCTATACTTATGTATATAAGCAATCATACGAGGTAGGATCCTTTGATCCAAAAATTCTGGGACAACATTCACCAATGACAACTAAAGCACAAAATTAAAATTAATCGCTTTAAATGCATTGTAATGTTCTTCCCTTTGAGATGGTTTCCCCTGTCATGCAATTGAGTTGCACGTTATAATTGGAAGAGAAAAAAATGTGATTCGTTGCAGCATATGAAAGGTGAATGCATAGCTTTGGAGACAAAATAAACTAATATTGAAACAAGAAAAACGAAATATTTTAGTTGTTACTGATAAAGTACATCATTATCATAGCTATTAGGCATTAATATAATCAGAGTTTTAGTGACTGAAATTATTAGACATTTTTATTTTACATGCATGCCATGGGCAATACGGTCATTTTCAAAAAATCATATAACATTTTATGATAAAAAAATACAGGATGCGGTGTACATCCACTTGTTGAGCATTAGATGGGCTTCAAATGAGCCAATTTTTAGATTTTTAAAAAATAGGCTTTTTGAGTAATCTCACTTCAAAAATTGCTAATTTTTGACAATTTTCAAAATTTTAATCTTTATTTCCAAGGCTGTATGCATTTAAGGATTATAATAAACTATGTTATGAAACTATCATATAAGGGCTTTAGACTGCCATCTCCGTTCAGTAAAAAAAACTTTTTTTTTCATGGAGAAAAAAGTCATAAAATCGGTACAAATGCAGTTATTTCACCACAAAATATTTTTTTTTCTTTATCAAAAAACCTAACTAAATTTTCAAAAACGATGCCTGGAGGATATATGGGTCATTATTTATTTTTAGAAAAAAGAATTATTCAAGTAGGTTAAATACTTTTGAAATAGTGTCCATTTCAAATGGAGTGTTTTGCTGGGGGGTTTTTCCAAAATGGCAGATTTTGTGCAGAATTTTAGTAGGCTAACTAAAGAAAAAAAAAATTTCTTGCAAAATCTTTTTGGGATATTTCATATGTCCTTTAGTTGTAACTACTGTAATTTTTTCAAAAAAAAAAAAAAAATCGGTGATGGTCATGTGATAGGCCCTGCCTGATCTGAAATGAAATGACTCATTCATATAGATACTGGATTTTTCCTTTCACATAAATTTTTAGAGATAAAAATAAAGCATTTTGCAACTGCCTTTCAGGGCAAAAGGAAATAATTAAAAAATTTGGTGTAAAACTATCAAAGAACATTACTTCCCCCTCTCTTGCTCATTCACAAAGAGGTACATTGAAAAGAATTTCACTCCTAAAGGTGGCAGCTGCAAAAAGTTTGGGAATCACTAATCTAACCAATAGTAACACATCATTAAAATTTCAAAATTTAGAAGAAAAATGTTCAAATATTATGTGTGCAACATTAATTTTTAGACAACAAAAACTAACCAGTAAACGTTACATCATAATATTTTTACTCATATTGTAATATTTGATTCTAAATCCTTGGAAAACTATTGTAGCATAAAACCCTGGGTGTTCTCCAATGCTTTTTTTTTAGTTATGTCACTTTTGTTGCCAGAGTGCGAGTGTGATATGTTGAAAATGGCTGACAATTGAAATACATTAAAGCAGTATTGGTATTAGTCATAACAAAATGTTCTTACTGTCAAAACGATTAACAACAGAAAAATCTTCTTTGCTGTACACTTTGCTTAAGTTTTGTCGTTTTTGATCATCATTGAGTACTTGCAGGCTTTGTTCCTGAGCAGAAGTCAAAGTATCCAAACTACTGAGAATATTTAGAGCTGCATGGGCTCTGCTCACTGGAACACCTGATTTAAATGGCAGCATTAGTTCAGGGTTCAAAATTCGAGGAAAAGTTGACTCTGAATCATTGTTTTTTGTAACTGGGGCTTCAGAAGATTGCTGATGGGCAGGATTGAAAAAATTTTGAAGTTCAGTTATAATGATGTTGTACAAGCTGATTCTTTGATCTGATGGAGAAAAAACTGAAAAGAAGAAAAGATATGAGCAAAATTCAAGTTAAAACTAAACCACTTATACACTCATGTTTGTGAAAATTGCAACACCAAGAAGGAATTACGCAAATGAACTGAAATTCACAGGAAATGTATAGCAGGATAAGATATGCAAATGATTAGAGTTACAGAGACATCGCGCATGCGTGGAACGAGTTACGCCCCCTGAACTGTGGCATAAACTCTGTATATAAAGGGCTGTAAAGTTTTTTTGGAATCATTGTCATTATCTGCCGATGGTAGATGTTTCTCTAGTACTCAATATGCCTCGTCCAAAACGCAAAGTATAACACAACGTGTAACGGAGTTCCAATGGAGCCCCATGATCTGCATGAGGGAGGATGAACTTACGTACAGAGTAAACAGTGCCCGCATGGGCGTAATGCCTCAAATGTGATGCAAATTGGTAAAATATGGACAGAGGACAATGAAATTAGTCGAAGGGCTCGCAACACAACGCAACCAACCAAACAAACGATCGGCGTCACAGGATTCTCGACACCTCACCTGCCTAGCTGTGATGGATCGCATAGCGTCCTCTTGTACGCTAGCACAACATTGAAATATGGCTACAGGTGTCACATTTGCTGCATCCACAGTTCGTTGACGTCTGCTGCTCCAGGGCCTGCATGCAAAGATTACTATACAGAGGGCTCCCAACACATTTTAGCTTCAGAAAAGGGTAAAAGAGGACCATTTTCAATCAAAAAGGGGACTAAAGAGGACCAGTTAGGATCAAAAAGAGGACATTGGGAGGACCATTTATAGTTAAACCCAGGGAAGCACCAAAAGGCAAATTAGATGCCTGCTGGCTAGTTGCCAGCTGCTAAATTCGTGAAGATAATTCGTTAATTAACTATAATAATGATACAATTCCTTTATCACCTGTGAAACTGATCATTTTTATCCATTGAATACTATTATTTACAAATATTTGGATGAAGGGGGGGGGGCACTTAGTTCAGCAGTTAAGGCAGCCTCTTTAGAACTAAATAGGCATAATGATACATTTTGACTTGAACCAGGGATGCTGATAGTCTCACTGAAGGATAGATGAAGCTGTGCTTCATCTTTATTTAGTTTAAAATTATTTTTATGTTTTTCTGATTTGTAATGCTTCTTAATAGAGTTATATCCCTTCTCAACCAATATTAATCTACCATACACCAAACAAAAAAGTTATTCTTTTGTTGTTTTCCCCAGTCTCTAACTTTGTTCCCATCTTCATCTAACCATTTGCTGAGAAATTTGCACTTCCCCATGACTCACACTGAAACCTAAAAAATATTGTTGTGATTTTCAACAAAGCTGCAACTGAGTTTATAGTAAAATTATTTTATATTTGAGTTTTAAATTTAATCTCTTATCACAGGTTTCATACCCTTTAAGGAGAAAAAAATTTAAGCAGTTTTCAAGAGTAAAAAAATATTTTTCAAGGTACTACCCTGAATTCGCACTATAAATATTGCATGCAGATTTCATTTAATGCTAACATATAAATAACAGGAAGTAATATAAAAAGTATAGGAAAACAAACTGCTTTTTTCTTCAAGAGACACTTTGATGAAAGATCCACTGTATTGAAAGTTTTCCTAAAAATGTCTGAAATGCTTAATCACAAAGAGAAACAGATCATATGAGGCTTAGTTTTGCAATTTTCATATTCAAAGTATATCTTCAAAAAAACATAAAGCTTAGATTTAAAAAAAAACCTCCATGATTGCAATGCCATGAGTGCTTTGAACTTTTATGGGGGGAGGGGGGGTCCCTCTTCGCATGACAATGAAATGATGTACATAAATTCAACTTTGTTTCAAATACAAACACTAAGTTAAAATGTTATGCACTCAATTTTTTTACATTTAATATCCCTCCCCCCCCCCTCCAATAAAAAAAACAGTAATAACCGAAAATAAACTAAAAATAATTAAAACAAAATTTGCAAAACTAGAAATTTGAATTAAAAACAAAACAATACTAATTTTTTGGTTATTTAAATACAAATTGAAACGAGTTAATCCAATGTAGCATGTCAAAACAACTTCAAACTGCCAAAAATATAAAAATACTTATTAGATGCAAAATGTTTGAAAGCTCAGATAAGCAAATTTTCACGAACAAAGTTCAATTTTGGCATGTTTCCCATAAAATAAATTTATTTTCTACTAAATTAAACATAAAACATGCTTATCTAAGGTAACATTTGGGAAAAAAACATTCGAGTGGGCAAAATATTTAATATTTTCATGATACAAAAAGATTGAAATTTAAACACTAAAAGCCATTTTCCGCGAAGTCCGAGTAAGTTCAATGCTGCCATGGTTTCCAAAATAATTACTTCGTTAATTATTGGAATTAAACGAAAAATAAGCTAATCTAAAGTAGTATATGTCAAAATAACTTCCTACTGTCATAAACATCAAAATATTTACAAGATGCAAAAGGATTGAAATTTTCATTGCGAAAAGCAGTTTCCCGTGAAGTGAGAGTAAGTACAATGTTGCCATGGTTTCCAAACTAATTTCATCCTTAATTATTGAAATTAAACGAAAAATAAGCTAATTTAAGGTAGCACATGTCAAAATAACTTCCGATTGTAAAAAACGTGAAAATATTTACAAGACGCAAAAGGATTGAAACCTCAAACACGAAAGCAATTTTTTGCGATACTGTATATCAAACATATGTTCAGAAAATTGCAGGGATGAAATATTTTTTAAAGAATTACAAGCAATCTAAAGTATGCTTTAGATTGCTTGTAATGATTTTTGAAAGAATTCAAGCAATAAAGAAACTTTTCATACTTTTGCAAGGTTTTCAAGCACTTGGAAAATGAACTCTTTTTTTTTTTCAAGAACTTTTCAAGGTTTTTCAAGGGCGTAAAATTTACGAACATATGCGCCTGTAAAAAAAAAGGTGCATATGCCACGAGACTACTTCCAAATTCATTTGCAAAAGAGGTGGTTCATAGCAGGGTTACTGTTACAGTCAATTAGCGAAAACTCTAAGTCCCAAGGGACGAGCTAAAATGTTCCAAGTTATGGGAAGTTTCCACAACAGTCTCATGAGCTTGGGGTCCAATAAAAACTTTGAGATAAAGGAATATTCGAGTTGTCGAGATCCGAGATCGGAAAGTTCATTCGTTATTGCAAACGTGAGGCTGAAATTCCGAGAAATATCGGTAGCACCCTGCTCTGATTCGACGTCATAACTCCTCCCCCAAACCTCTCTTTTTTATGGATTTCCATGCTGCAGCATATGAAGGAGGAGTAATGACGACAATCTGAAGCGAAACAATACGGGAAAGTCAGGTTAAGGTGCCGCGGCCGCGTGTTTGGGTGTACAGTATCTTTTAACGTAATGGAAAACTTTTAAAATCTGATTCTTAAGTAAAAACAATATAAAAGCGGACTAATCGGACTAAAATGTTAAAAAGCGGTCTAAAGCGGACTTAAACCTAAAAAACGGACTTTGGGGGGAAAAGCGGACCATTTGGGAGCCCTGTATTCAGGATTCCCTTTACTCTCAACAATTGTCACTTCCGGCTTCAATGCGCCCACTAACACATCCAACAGCGTGCAAACTAGCAACAGGTCGTCTTTTCAGATGAGTCTAGATTTAATATGCACTATAACGATGGACGTGTAGCGTCAGACGTTACACATGGGAACGTCACCTCCCAGGGTGTGTAATCCCACGTCATACTGGCATAACTCCAGGCATCATTGTCTGAAACGCCATTGAATATCAAAAGCAGTCCCATCTAGTCCGAATTATGGGTAACCTTAATAGCGAGCACTACTTCAGGGACACGGTGACGCAGGAGGTATCACTGTTTCTTCCGAGCATTCCTGGTGCAATGTTTCAGCAGGACAATGCACGTTCACATGTCCCACGTAACGTACAAGTATTCTTCGGTGCACGACAGGTTACGCTACTTCCTTGGCCTGCCCGCCAACCATATCTCGGATGGCGTTGGTTGGAGACTCCTCCATGTGTCTCGTCCGGCAGTTGGTATGGCTGAACTTTGGTTTTAGATTGAAACCATATGGGAAGCTATTCCCAATCGTGACATTCAGCACCTCCATGATTCGATGCCTAAACCTGTACAGGCTCGAGGTAGCTACATTCGAAATTAATTTACACGAGTTATTTTCACTTCATTGATCTAATTTTGATCATTTGGCGACTACGCCAAAAATTAAAATTTTTTTTCAGGAAACATAGATAAAAACGAAGATTAGGTCTCATGGTACAAAATTCCCAGAGAAAGAATTGAAAAAAAAAATTGTGGGGCAAAATCGGAAAATTCCCCGACTTTTCCGTGATATTTTTAACTATGTCATTTTCCCTGACAATTCCAGGTTTTCCCGGAGCGTACAAACCTTGTAGGTACTTAAGCATCTAGTCTATTCCCATTTTTCTGGATGACCAAATATGGCGGCTATATTTTACATGTAGCTGAAAATGCTGAGGTAGGGAACTGTCACAGATAAAGAGATTCGCATAACTCTTGAAAAAGAAATGAATCAAATGAAGGGGGGGGGCAGAGCAGTGGGGCCGACTCCATGGAGCCTGAGGGGGCCCGAGCCCCCTCAAAAAAAAATTTTAGGGGGCAGAGCCCCCCCCCCCAATAATTTAAGAAAATTATTAATTATTTAATGCTTTCTAAACTCACAAATTTGTCCCAGTATTTTTTATTTTCCTTGTTTGAAGATGCGTTGAAGAACCTTGCAAAATGCATTCAGTAATGAGTTACAACAAATAATTTTTACGATAAAAAGTATGTCAACTGAAAACGAGTGGTGTGAGTAATGATTGTGTTACGGTGCTGAGAGCACTTATTTGTCCCAGTGTGCGAACCTGCGGATAGTCTGTCCGATTAACAATGGGGCAGAAGCGATTGAACAACTTGGCTGTTCTTAACCACCGAGATATTTTGAATGATTTTGGATATTCGACCAGTCGTCGACGACATCAAATTCGGTAATCTAGCCAGGCGATCGACATTTGCACCTTTCTATTGACAGCTCTAATATTGGTATTTAAAGCAATTTTAAAAATCTCTGTAAAATAGAGAATTAACAACATACAGAATGTTAGATTTAAAATTTCAAAATATTAGTACTATTTTATTACCATATTACTACAGTACTGCATTAGTTATTTTCAAATACTTAAATATTTTTTGGGTATAAGACCCTATAAAAAACCCGCTATTTACATACTATATTAACTTTATTAAATAAATTAACTGTGTGGGATATTATTTTTATTTAATGAACTTTGAGCCTTATTAAAAGCAAGTTTAAATTAGCTATTTCACTTATTAATCAAAGTGCGACAGCAATATCTTATGCTTTATTTTTTTAATGATAGTTTAAGATTTATTTAAATATAATTTCAATCTTTTTATATATATGTATTCTATTCACTAATCTGTAATAGTCTAAAACCAAAATTATTACAGTCAACGCTCTATATAACGACCTCCTATTACTGCAACCTTTCCATTATAGCGACCGACGCATGAAGTCCCGTTTCTTATTCCATAGATGCAATGTTATTTTACTGTCCATTAGAGCGTCCGAACTGAACCGTTCATTCCAATATAACGTCCAAAACTAAGTTTGATTTTTTGTTCTAATCTCAGGACTAACTAACCGAAAACTAATATTTTAACACTATATGTTTCTAAAAGTAAAATATGTTCATTTAAATGAATTAGTTTTTAGTATAAGGTAAAAGAAATAATGAAAATAGTGCACAAATGATAGACATCACAAATAGAAAAAGTCTAAAAAAAGCAGAAAGCTTCTACAATTGCAGTACAAAACTTTAAAAAAGAAAAAGAAACTCACGCAATTTAAAAAAAATTATTTTGTTAGTTTCTTGATTATCTTCTAAAATGAATCATAACTATGAGAAATTATTCCTGTATTTCCAAAAACGACTTTACAACTTCAATACGTTATAACGACCTCTCGTTATAGCGACCGATTTCGTTTGGACGACAGGGGTCGTTATAACGAACGTCAGCTGTATACTATAAATTAAATTAACTTTTTACGAAAATACCGTACATGGTTTGCTTGTTTTTTTGTGTGTGTGTGTGTGTTTTAAAGTCAAAACATGTGTCGAGTTAGCGAGAGTAGAGTTTTCGAGGTTCTAATGTTGATAATATATTACTCTAAAATGCTTAAAAAACTGTAAAACTTACTTTTTCCATCTCCAATTTAGAAAATTTCCCGGGGTTAAACCCGCGGTATGTCTCTTACCCTCCCAATATTTTTTGTATTTAAGCGCACTGGGAGTGATTGCCCTTCCATGCAAGTCAAGCCCTACCTTATATCAATGCCTAGCCACCGAACTGCACAACTTCCCCCAAAATAGAACTGTAAAAATGTCCCACATTGAAGACAAGTGACATGATCTAATTGAACCAGAAAATTTGTATACAAAATCTTAGATTGACTTTGAAAACGCCATGTCACATATTGTTTGTTTGTATAAATCATATACACCAGAAAATATGTAAATTGGCATTTTCAAGGTTCAAAAAATCTGAACTTTTTTTTTTTGGAAAGTGGGGCGGGGGTACGCTGTGGGATTACATAACCCCTGGATCACCGGTGCAGTCTAGCCGCCTCAATAATTTTTGCAAGTCGGCGCCCCTGGGGCAGAGACAGAGAGAGGGGGGAGACCAAATGTATTGGCAAACTGCTGACACTGAAAAAAGTAGAATGAATGAGATCCCGCCTCATTCAAGGTCAACTCTTTTTTCTTTTTCAATTCCCTGCAACATGCACAAATACAATAATATTTTGATAAAAAGTTTTGATTTGTAACAGTAGCACTGAGAGTAAAAAAACTAAATTAAATGTCACTGATTGGTTACACTGAAATAAATAAACTAAAAAGAAAAAAAAAGAATTCAATGAAATGTAGTACAAGTTATTATTTTTATTAAAAGTTAGGTCAATACATCAAAGACTTTTTAAAATCCCATTAGAGACTTTCGTTTTTCCACTCCCTGCTGAAATGAGTTAAATTACTTCTTAGAGAAAATTCAAAAGCAGGTTGTAGTTGCTACATTCTAAAAAAATAGTAGTTGTAGTTAACTACATTTGATAATGAAGTAGTTGTAGTTCATTACAAAATAAATGTAGGTTTTCCGACCACTGTGAGGGATATTAATTGAAATGACAAAATATTACATAAAAAGTAATGTTTACTAGCTAAATTAGATTATTTTCCATCTTTCACTGGTAATCCTTCATGATTTTATTTAAATCACTGGTAGTGTATATCCAGAATTAACTTTTACTTTCAGCCGCATTAAAAATATTCACACAATTTGAAAACTGCTTGACATAAACACTGTTCAAATTTTTTAGATATGCAACAAAATACCCAAGCAATGAAAAAAACAAAACTATTTTTCATAAAAAAATTCTTGTAAGTTAATACACAGGTTGCCGAATTGGTGAGTCAAAATACAAATTTAACTTTCAAATTCACTTTTCTTTTTAACAGTAAAAAAAACCCTAAAAGATTTATATTAACTGTACATTAAAATGAAATTGAAGAGTAATATTTACATTCATAATACAATATAGCTTCAATCATCCGAACTCCCACTATCTGAATGTTTGATTATTCGAATCATTGTCAATTTCAGGAAAACAAAAAATTAAGACATACTGCAATTTGCAAAATAATGGCTGTTGACATGCACTATTCTTTCTCTCCTGTAGCAAGTGTAGGAGCAGCGAGAACATTATTAGGATGATGAGTCACTGCCTCATAATGCAATTCTATTATGGGATGCCGTTTGTCGCTATGAAGCCAGCCATTTCATTTAATTAATTAAAATCTCTTTTTCTTCAAAAAAATTTTCTCCCATTTTCATCACACCATATAGTAATTCATTGAAATATACCTCTTTTTTGGAAAGAACTCTGCTTATTTGAATGGGGTCTAGTCCCAATTGATTCGGATAATTGAAGTTCTACTATACATTATTTATGATAATATTAAGTTTCTGAAAATTGTTCAAAAGAAGCTCTGAAAGCAAAAAACAGAGCTTATTGTTTTATGCTATTTAAATCTCAGGCTACTCTTAAAACTAGAGGGGGGGGCGTAATTTCAATAGCATATTTTCCCCACTGTTTCAATAGGGTCCCAAAGCAGAATACTACTAAAATTGCGACATACGTCGCAGAACAGATGCCTGAGGTGCAGGATGTTGCATTGTTGAAAGAAAACTCACATAAAATTGTGAGTGTAAATGCAACAAAAGTTGTAAGAAAGATTTGATTGTATAAAATAACAAAAGCCTTCATTGAGGCAAAAAGTGTTATGTAAAATACATTAAAAACAATAGGTTAATAAAAAGAATGAACTGGACCATTGGGTATTCTAAGTATTACACTAATAGAAACAGTAAGAAAGATGTCTAAATATTGCACTATACTATACCCTCCATTAGCTACCTAATATGAATCCTGTATACAACGGCGGAGTACTACTTTCCAAGTAGTAAGCAAAATGACTAGACTAGGTTCCACATCATATACCATCTAGAAATCCATCATAGAGAAATTCAACTTAATACCCTACAACTTAGTAGTAGGCCGAAAATACTACACACTAATGTAACATCATTCTATTATTCTTCCATACAACACACTCGCGCTAATACAACTACCGTACCAATAGTAAACCAATTCTCACACTGTTCCAATGGCTCCACAATCACATACTTAGATGGATAGAGAGATCGATAGCACCGAACCTAACGGCGATTCACCTTAAGAACACAAGTTCATAACACGTCCTCAATATGCTCATTGGTCGACATATATCTAGCATGAGCAATGCAACGATTTCTAGAACATTCTTCAACTTTCCCGCCAATGAGAGATCTTGACAAGAACGCCATCAAGTGGCGGAAAACATGGAAGCACGTATTCAAGCTTTAACTTTTATAGAGGATGTTTACCTGATACCTACTGATATAATATGCGGTCGAAAGCCGTAAGTACATACTCGATATCTTAACATCATCTAATACTTAAGCATTTTTGCTAATCTCTAAGTAGTAAGCAACGAGATAAAAATAGGGTAAATATACTATTAAAAAGATAACACAGAACAATTCTGTTCAAATGCGAGAGGAAAACTGACAATTTTTGTGCAGAAATTCTGCAAACTTCAGTGAAATTTTTGCAGAAACCGCAGTGCAGAAGATCTGCAGTGCAGAAAATCTGCAGAAACTGGACAGAGAGACTTTCAGCTTTATTATTAGTAAAGATTTCAATAATTCCTTTATTTAGTAACATTATTTTAATTGCTCCTTCATGCCGTGTAAAATTAACCAAAAAAATGTTTGACACCTAGGTTCGGATTTTTATAAAATTTTGTATCTTTGCTCTTTCTATGCATTTTAGAAAGCATATAAAGCTATTTTTGGCATATAAACTAAAGCACATAAACTACATTCTCAATCGGTTTAGGTTTGACACCTTGTTAAAGTTTTTTTGATTTTATAGTTTTCATGATCAACTAGTTTTCTAAATTCAGTGCTCTTTAATTAGTCATTTGGTCGAAAGGTGTGATGTTTCTGGAAAAATCATTTTTCCGCAGAAATAAATAGCAACACTCCAATTTAAAAAAAAAAACTCCTATATGAAACAATTATGATTTTTGGCACTCAGTTTGTGGAAAATTTCACGTTTCTTTGGCGTACAATGCTTGAAGTACTTGCAGAACAATTTTGGTCAAATGATTTTACATTGCAGAACACGGTAAATGCTTTGGGACAATAGGGATATAAGCATCTAGAACAGTTTGCCTGGAGAAAATATAAATTGTGATTAGTTTTAAGAGGGTCTTGATCTTGTTTAGTGATTCATTAACTCAGTAGCACTAGCCTAGATAGGCCTAAAACCTATCGCCAGTCATTACTTTAGTTATTGCACATAAAAATAAAAATATCTTGTTGAATCTTAATATAGTATCAAAAAAGCACCCAAATCTTTAACAAAAAAATACATACCTCCACAGTACATTATAGGTACTATCCAAGCATACTGATGAATCTCGTAACTCCAATTGTTCTGCAGTACTAAAACTAGAAAAGTCAAAGATAAGATAAAAAGAAAATTAAAACATGTTAAAAAAGATTTGAAATAAAGCAGAAATTCTCATGTAGTGTAATAAAAATGATAAAGAATGACAAACCTTCGACAAGATCCATCTGCTTTACTGATAACCAAACTCTTGAACGAAGAAGCTTGTTCAAATTTATTTGGAATTATACCTTTGGAGACAAAAGTTGAAATTAATGCAACAATAGCAGTTAGAGTAAACTCTTGATTATCTGCAGTCTTTTACATGAAAAAAAAAATTGCTGAAGGTTGATTGAATGTAGATAAATTCAAACGTTTTGACTATCTCAGGGGTGGAAAATCAAAATTTTATTTCTGTATCAGCTTTGTATCAGTAAAAATGCCAATTTTGTATCAGAAAGAACAGTTTTGAATCAGTAAAAACACAGTTTTGTATCAGAATGATCAGTTTTGTATCGGGTAAATTCACGATTTCGTAACAAAATCTTTGATTTTGTTCAATGTCACTACACTGTTTGAAGCAAATGCAAAACATTTGCAGCAAAAAAGAACATAAATAATTTTTAAAACCCATTTTGGTAGCAATATTGTAACTTAAAAAAGTGTGCAAAAACTACTTTTAGTAAATATATGATTAACCATAATACACACCTAACTAGAATCTTAATTTAGTTCTGAGGTCATTTGCTAAAAGTTGATAGGTCAAATTTGACCATGTTCTACTTTACCGAACATCATTAGTATTTAGAGCGGTATTTTTCTATGCCAGAATTTGTTGAGTGGTAAAAATATGAACAACCAAACATGATATAATAAAAAACTATCACACAATTCTGCACCAAAATTAGACAACTCTACATATCATGTTTTGTTTTCACTCTCCTGAAAAGCTGACAAATTTGACATATCAACTTTCAGCAAACAACCCCAGAGTTGCTTCTCAGCAGTTGTTGCAAACATTTATCATATATTTATTTATAGCATTACATGACAAAGACAACAACTAAAGGATTTCCCCAATTTTAAAATGCCTTTTGTATATTTATTACATACTAGCGGCCTGTCCTGACCCTGTTCGGGTTAAAAAAAAAACTATCTATGTTTTAAAAAAAATGTTATGCTATAACTTTTTAATTTAAAGTTTGATAGTAAGCAACATTTTGTGTTTCATTTTTATGAGGTTTGTAACAAATAGATTTACCTCATTTCCTGACCAAGAGAGACTAACATATGATTCCCACTAAACACTACGATCTTATGTAATGTTGTACTACGTATCGTATGGCTGTACATATGAACTTCAGATTTAATAATAGTGAAAACATAAGAAATTTTATCACTTAAATTGGAAAAGCAAATTGACAGGAGTCATGGGGATGAAATGAATATAAACCAACAGATCTACTGCTGATGCCGCAAAAACAATACTCTAAATCATATTATTCCTTAGTGATTTTTGTTGGGGTTTAATTCCCCATTCAATAGATTAGGCAAATTAAAGTGAGCAATAAATTTATTGGGATATCGCCTCTAATTTTAAAAGCATGAAGAGAAGTCCGGAAGAGTTAAGGGAATTAAGGATTCACGTGGATGATGAACGGCATTGCTGGCAAAAACTATTGCCCTCTCACACATCCACGTTAAATTTTTTGACAAAGGGTCTTGGTTTCAGGATAAACATTAAGGATCAAATCATTTAAAGAGAATTTCTTAACTCATATATTTTGATAAGATATCTTTTTCCAGGTATTTTAACGTATTTTACTTCTAAAAAAAAATACTTACCACCATCTTCTAAACGAACTATTATAGTTTTTTTTAAGATACAGAGATTGTGTAAAGGGCTCCTACATTGAACGACTTTAATGAAGATTGGAATATATCTGCATGCGTTCTTCTCACCACAAGAGGCGTTTAATGAATGTCACCATCAAATAAGAAGGTGACGCCTCTCATAATTTTGTATGAACCTTTTTATCCATTAAGGGTTCTATCCAGGGGCGGCATTTCAGCATTTCGTTTGGGGGGGTCGAGTTTCTTGAACATGAATTTCCTCAGAACTGTATGAAATACATATTGTTTAACAAGAGCTGATAATTAAATGGCTTTAATGTTAAGAATAATTAGGTTTGTAAAAAACAATTAAAATTTTTTCGACCGAAGCTTTAAATTTATTTTGTTATAAGTTATCTCACAAAATATATCTCGGTACTAGTTTTTATTTTTTAGTAAAGTTTTAATCTGCTATTTTTGGAGTCAGGAAGAACAGAAAATTTTGTAACTATAGTTAATCAATATCCAATGACTTAATTTATTGCCAGTATAGCTAAAGAGGAAGGTCTTGCTTTGCCTCATTGCGCTTCGAAGGCAATTCTCTAACCTCCTGAGACACGAAAGTCAAAATTGGTTGACGTTCAGTTCTCCTACAACTTTCTGGTTGTGTGCGTAGTTTTTTACACCGATGAAGAGGCTCCATTATTGTAGCCTTAAAATAGCTATATGCTGTATTTTCGTGTAAATTTGTGCTTTATTTACATCGGTTTTTCAATTTAATCACAGAAGTCATCTTTCAAATGACTGACCTGATTGAAACAGTCAAAAAAAAATGGAAGCAAGAAAGTTATGTCAAAAAAGCACATTTCCTTTAGATTCCTCTCTTTAAAATAACCAAGAAAGCTTTTTAAATAGGCTAGTATTTATTTTGTGTCATTAAAAAGTATAATCACAATTCACAAAACAATTCCTCTTCCCTCATGCTATTACTTATAAGTGAAATATTTACTTTTTCGCTTTCTATAACCGACCTACATAATATTGAAGTTAAGACCAATAATAAATATATTTCATTAAATCCTGTCTCAATTTCTTGAGAAACTGAATTGATCAGTTTATTCAAAATATTGATTTAATATTTTGACTAAAACTTCATCTGGGTTTTGTCACCTCTTCCACATTGGCATACATTAAAAACTGTTACGGTTCAAGTATGTATTAATGCGAAAATTACTAAGAGTTTCAATTGTCAATCCAAGAATTAAGATTAGCGAATTAAAATTTTTATGATAGAGTAGCATTTATCAAAAAAATGCTCCGCAGTATAAATAAATTCAACAAAAAATTCAGACAAAGGCATACATATTAAAATGACATCAAATTTTTTATCAATGAAAAGGTCGCTTTCCAGTAATTCTTCCAGGGGGCTTTTATAACTCTTGAAGACCATCTTGTGTCACTCAGAGATTGTCAAGTCAAGAGCCTCAAGATACATTTGTTGATGTGAAAGTATTTTTTGATGTGAGATATTTTTAAAAATAGCATATCTTTACAAAATATTCCCATGAAAGCATATGATACACCGAGTTGCTAAAATGTGTTTCTAGTACATGGCGTCAATGAACACGTACTAGCTGAACATTAAGTTATAATATGAGCATAAAAATTTAAGTAAAATGACATGGAATTTACGCGTAAAAATTGCACAGACTCTACACTGTACGGGTATCTCATATAAGATGCTCCATCATAACACAGATTACTCAATTTTGAAATATTTAACCCATATGAAGAGATTACTTCTTTAGTTAAGGCAAACACTTATCCTCCATCAGTTTTTTCTGTTCTGAAAATTCAGGCAAATGATTTTCTAAGCTATCTAAATTGAATTTTACCATTTTATATTATTCTTAGTGAAAAATTTGGGGGTGCAACCGCCCCCTCTCGCACCCCCTATTTGCCGCCCCTGGTTCTATCTATGCCTTCTGTATCCAAACGGCTCATTGAAAATTCGTCCTACAGTATGTGACACTCCCTTGAAGAAGTTCTCTTAATTGCCAGTTTTTTCTTGTGGAACATATGGAGTCTTTCTGGAGGAGATATTCAAAGTAGTTTAAATATGGAATAGTCCATTTTTGAAGTACTAAGTAAAGTCCTGGCAGATCCGTAAAAAAAACCATTGCCAAAGCCAGTCTGCCTCTGTTGATCGTTTTTGGCCAGAGTGTTGAATTTATTAAATTTTCCAGTTCCACCGGGTATGCCAAAAAACATTAATTTGCGTTCCTGGTTTTCATGGACTAATCTTGTTTTTATAGGATTGTTTTCTTTGATTCTCTGCAGCAGTAGCAAACTAAAGTCCTCTATTGAGTTTCCGCTTCATTGACAAATTTTGCCTTTTTTTAAACGATTTTGGTTTGTATTGTTTGACATTGAATGACAATCTTAGGATTTCATTTGACGCTCTCCTTGCAATATGTCGCTCTCCTTGTAATATGTCGTCACAGAGATCTTTTTTAAATGTTTGCCATAAAGCAACAGAATCTAAAAATTGTTGTAAAAGTTAAAATAGATATAAAAAATTCTCTGACTTCAGGAGCGGAGTCAGAAAGTTACATTTATCAAATAAAGTTAGTTTCCTAAAGGTTTGTCTTCCCCTATAAGACCGAGTTCTATACATCTAATTGCAGTCACCTCGCTATGGGGGGGGGGGGTGCAGTCCTCCCTGGGTGTCACCCGTCTGGGGGGTTGAAATATCAAGCTTTTGAAAAATATGAAGTTGAAATGCACTTTTAAGACTATAAATTTCAACATTTTCCAGCGGGAAAACCTCCAGCCCCACATTTTTTCCCATCCCATATCATAGAGTGATAATTATAGTCAAGATTTGGTTCATATTGTTAATACTTAGACCTAGTAGTAGTGCCTGGCTCTTATACCAAAAAACTAAACCCCATTATCTTTTCCTGTGTTTGAGATACATTTAAAATAATTAAGTGGCCATAAATTTTATACACCCCCTAACTTTTTAGACCTCTTAAAGAACTGCACATTTAGGCCAAGTTATATAAAAAGTGTTCATTCAATTTATTCATTAATGTTTGGAGAAGAAATGTTTTTACATTTTTGCAAAAAAACAAGTACTAGAAGCAAGAAAGTTCTAATTTCAAATGGGGGCTCGAGGCCCCCCTTGCCCCCCTTTATGGGCGCTCTTGTAGAGCATTATTTTTTTTTTTTTTTTGCATTTGTAGGGGGGGGGGGTGACATCACAAATTACCGCCCCAGGTGTCATCCATGCTAAATAAGCCACTGCTAATTAATAGGTTGGCAGGACCTTTAACTTTCAAAAGACTTTGGAAATATGTTGACCACGAAAATGTTCTAAATGAATTCTTAAGAGACAAAATTCCGAATGGGTAGTAGGATGAATATTGCATATTTTACTAAGAGGTGACACTTTTACCACCCTGGGATGAATTTTAACCTCTTTTACTCGTTTTCTATGAAAAACTTGCTTTTTTCACATGCCTCTCCTTTTTTTTTGGCAATCTCTTTCTGATATTTTCTGATAACAGATTTGTGAGCTAGGTTATTATATTAAATTGTTTTAAATGCTTATAAATACGGTCATCCATGGGCGCTCATAAGCAAAATTGTAAGGGGGGCGGCTCAGATATTTTCCCCATGGCTTAGCAGGTCATTTTCCCCATGGAAACCTGTTTCAGGATAGATTAGAGTCATTAAAATTTGACATTTTTAATGTATTATTCATTAATGGCTGTAGAAGAAATGTTTTTACATTTTTGCAAAGAAAAAAGTACTAACAGCAAGGAAGATCTAATTTCTAAAGGGGGCTCAAGCTCCCCTCCTTGCCCCCTATATGGGCACCCTTGCGGTCATCATTAAGAATTTTTCACCAAAATATTTTTTTATTTTTTCCTCTTTGTCAATTTCTTTCCTATTTGTCATTGTTTTAACTATTAACTTTGAATGTACGGGACGTATATGTGCAATTACTCTTTGAGTTGGGAATTTTCTAAACTAAATGTACTTTAGTGACTCCATTAGCAGATGTTTTTAACATCGATTTTAGTATGAATAAAAAACCTTAAAGGATAGCCCGAAATGCATGCAAAATTACTACTTTCAGAAACACTGGGGCAATTCCATGTTAGATCAATCATTTTTTGACCTCACCATCTCTGATTTTAACGTAAACTGGTGTGAGAGACACATATGTCAAGATAAGTTATCATGCTAATTTTTAGAATTCTACTTTAAAAATTTTACGAAATACAGGGCTGTGAATAACTGAAAAAGTACGAAAAAAAGAAAAGTTGTGACATTCAAATGACTGTAACTTCTCTCCTAATTATAGTAGAATAAAAATTAAAAAACCATTGTAAAGTTAAAGAATAGAGCTTTCTATTGATATAAAACATTACTTTATTACGACAGGTTTAAATTTCAAGGTCATTCACTGACTTTTGACCTTGAATATCTCAAAACAGCCCCCTTAGAATTTCTTCAAAAAAAAATATTTTTTAAGCTCTAGTACTATTCTTTCACTACACCAAAATTTAGACTGGGATCGCGATGGCAAGGTACGGAAAAAATGAAGAATGTTCACATGTTTTACATTGTGGAATTCCATATGTCGGGTCAGTCACCTTCTTGACCTCCTCACCATTTCCGATTTAAAAAAAAATTTGTGTGAAGGACACATACAACACGATATGTAATCCTGCCAATTTTCGGAATTCTACTTCAATATTTTACAAAATACAGGGCTGTTAAAAACTTTAAAAGTGCAAAATAAAAGGAAAGTTGTGACATGCAAATGACTGTAACTTCTCTCTTTCTATCCTAATTACAGTAGAATTAAAAATTTGAAAACTATTGTAAAGTTAAAGACTAGAGCTTTCTACTAGGATAAAACATGGCTTTTTCATGACAGGTTTCAGACTCATGTTCATTCACTTTGACTTTTGACCTCGAATACCTCAAAACACGCCCCTTTAGAATTTTTCCAAAAAAAATACATTTTATAGCTCCAACACTGTTCTTCTACTACACCAAAACTTAGGTTGGGATCCCAATGGCAAGGATCTGCAAAAAAAATCAGAAATATTTGCGTATTTTTGTTACATGTTTTACACTAATTCTGTCCTAATGCTATTGTTTTAATTTTATTGCTTTAATTATGTTAATAATAAGTATATTTTTAAAGAAATTCTAAGGTGGCGTGTTTTTAGACATTGAAGGTCGAAATTCACGGTGAATTGAACCATGGTGAACACATGAAAACGTTCAAGCCGCTCACGCACGGTAACCTTGAAACTTAAACATGTTGTGAGAAAGCCATATTTTATACCAATAGAAAGCTCTATTTTTTAACTTTCCAATGGTTTTCAAATTTTTATTCTACTGTAATTAGGATAGAACGACAGAAGTTACAGTCATTTGCATGTCCCAACTTTCCATTTATTTTGCACTTTTAAAGTTTTTAACAGCCCTGTATTTCGTAATATTTTTGAAGTAGAATTCTGAAAATTGTCTGGATTACTTATCATGTTGTATGTCTCCTTCACACAAAATTTCATTAAAATCGGAAATGGTGAGGAGGTCAAGAAGGTGACTGACCTGATGTATGGAATTCAACAATGTAAAACATTTGAACATTCTTGATTTTTTTCCAGTACCTTGCCATTGCGATCCCAGTCTAAGTTTTGGTGTAGAGGAAAAATAGTGTTGGAGCTATAAAAATTTTTTTTTTTTTTTTTTTTGAAGAAGAAGAAGAAGAAATTCTAAGGGGGCATGTCTTGAGATATTCAACAACATTCGGTGACTCTTAATTACTTGCAATGTCAAAGATAAATAGAATGCCGTACACCTTATCCTCTGCAGACTCGAATGCATGTAAAACTTATGGCTTTTCTTATGCCGACATCGTGATTTTTAATCTTCTCATGTGTTTCCATCCCTCAGCATTCAGCTCAAAGATAACCTTTGGCCAATCTGCTGTTGCAAAAGCAGTACAATCGGAATTTGTTTTTACGTTTATAAGAAGAAAATGGTTCGAAACATAAACTGGTAGCGTAGACGAACTATTGTTTTTAAAAAATAGTATAAATGCATGTATGCATAATTTATAGCCTATATCACTCAGCAAGAATGCACCTTTCATGTAGTGAAAGAATTTTTCAAATATTTGCACTGGTTCCGGAGATTACCTCGAACATACAAACACCATAATTCCGCTCTCTCTATTTATTATATTAGTATAGACAAGGCTAAAGAGAGGGGGGGAAAAACCTTTAAAAATATTTATAAGCAGATTCTAATTATTAAAAAAAAAACAGATGGTTGGGGGGGGGGGGAGGAGGTGCTAGTATAAAGATGTGATTCTTTTTTACCTTGGTAAAAAAGAAAATCATTTTTTGGAATTGATTACCTGACTTGAAAAGTAAATTGTTGGGTGCAAAAAGCATTTTTTAACAGAAAAATTTGAAAATAAAATAAAGTTTAAAAAATTGCATGAGTTACAGATTTACTTAGAAGAAATAACAGTTTTTACATCTCAACATGTCATGAATATAAGTTAGAAACCATTACATCAATAAGTTATTCACACGTACAGAACTAAACTTAGACCCTGATAAAATTTTCTTATTATGCATCACTATCTGAAATTTTACTTTTAATACTCGAATTAATAAGTTCTCCTTGCACTGATGAATAAAATTTTGAAAAAAAAATTAATAAACATACAAAAATTC
Source organism: Uloborus diversus (assembly GCF_026930045.1). Classification (NCBI taxonomy): domain Eukaryota; kingdom Metazoa; phylum Arthropoda; class Arachnida; order Araneae; family Uloboridae; genus Uloborus; species Uloborus diversus. The sequence continues at coordinate 152,432,375 of NC_072731.1, read as the reverse complement.
CTCAAGCTTTAAAGACTTTTTCAGTACTTAGATCTTTGAAGATTTTAAAAGTCCTTGATTATGAGGAATGTTTCGAATAATATACCTGATTTTAAAATGTGTGAAGTGTGAGATGCACTATACAAAAAATATTTTTTTAAAAATGATATTATATGAATAAAAACATTATTTTCAGGAACGCAGGAAATTGATAAACGCAACATACTGGAGAAATAAGAGTAACAGTGTCAAACAAAAATCGGAGCTGTTGAGAAAAAATTGTTAAATGCAGGATAATGTTGAGAGTGAAAGAGGTTTTTCAACAGTGCAAAAAGTCAACACCATAAAAAAATTAAAATGTAAGTTGTCTGCTGGAGGTTAAAATATCAAAAAGAAATTAAATACACACCAATACAGGTTTTGCTGCATACAACACTTGATTTGCTCAAATTATGTGAATTAATTAGGGACTCATCAATCTTAACAAATGTTTGATCCCCAGATGCTCCAATCCAGGTCGCCCTTCGGCCATACTTTGTACCAACATTAGGTACAAGCCCAGGTACAGCATTCCAATTTGAATCTTTGTCTCGGTCAACTTTCTTCTTGTCTTTTCGATTTTGGTCCAATAGTGAATTTGGAGGTGATCGTTTTAACTGTCCTTTCTGAAAAACAAGTATAAAATAAAAACTTTTTATCAAAATAAAATTTTCCGAAATATAAGAATCACAAAAACTTCTTGAGCCTAAAGGGGTTAATTAATTATAACATAAAGATTTTGAGTTTAGAAACCAGGGATGAAAACTTCTGCTAGCTGCATTAGAAATTGAAACATAAATTCATATTTTTAACAAAAGTCAACATTTATTTCCACTTTCCAAAGAAAACATTTCTAATATAACTACTGTATGATTCAAGGATCAAAAATTTAAAGAACACAGTGCAGAGTTTAAAAATTATTTCTATAGCATAATTCACTCATTTCTTGATACAAAAATAAAACTTTTGAAGTACTTTTAGGGGCGTACAAGGGCGCCTATATGCAAAATTGTAAGGGGGGGGCTCAGATATTTTCCCCATAGTTTAACAGGATATTTTCTCCATGGAAACTGATTTTAGTGCAGATTAGAGTTATTAAAATTTGATGTTTTTAATAACTTATTCATTAACGGCTGGAGAAGAAATGTTTTGACATTTTTGCAAAGAAAAAAGTACTAAAAGCAAGGAAGTTCTAATTTCAAAGGGTGGGGGGGCTTGAGCGCCCCCCTATATGGACGCCCTTGGGGGCCTACTATTAAAGCATGTTTTAAAAAAACACCTGATTGTTTCCAAATGTATAAACTTGGCCTTGGGAATTTAACAAGACTGTATGACAACTTCCAGCAGCAACTTGTATTATTGAAGTTGATGTATGAGAAGATGGAAATTTCAGTAATGTAGGTGCTCCTCTGAAAAAATTAAAGCATTTCTTAACAATATATGCAACTTTACGAGGCATCAAATCTTTACTCATAAAAATAGACTTAAATAAAAACTGTTACCTAATATTAAAATCACCATGTCCTAACTGTCCATGTTGATTATTTCCAAAAGTATAAACATCGCCAGTCTGAACTAATAACACTAAAAAAATTTAAAAAAAAAAAAAAAAAAAAAAACAGATTTTACAAACAAGTGACAGCACGTTAAATACATTTAATAATACTAAAATAAGAATATTAACCATTTCAGATAATCTTAACAAAAGAGCAAATTAATTTTTTTGAACCCATAGAAAAGTTAAGAAAGTTTATCCATTAATATTATAAACAGAAAATTCTTAATTGGCATACAAATATTCTTTAAAATATTTAGAAAGGAAAACTTTATAAATATCGAACCTCAAGTGAAAATTTTATAAATGCTTTCATCTGTTAGAGTGGTTGGCCCCAAAAATGAATTAGCATGTATTTCCACTGAGGTTCACCAATATGCTAATTTTAATTTGAAGCCTTATACAGTTGATGCTTGGTTTTAAAAATCTCTAATTTACTAAAATTATTTTAAAAACAGCTTCCAAGCTCAAATTTTTTTTACTGAAACAATGCTATTTTTGAAGAAATGAGGTCTCCCCCGATTTTTTCCAAAGAGTATTTAAACTTGAGTGTCATCAGTATATATTTTTAAGCTTATACCGGTCACACTAGGGGGGGGGGGGGAGGGGGATCTGCAATTGAGCCATCCCTTGCAGTAACTGCATTAAAAATAAATCAGACCAGCTCCTATAATGGTCCATCATCACCATTTATTTTTTTTTTCTCTCTCATTAATTCTTCTGACATAGTTATCATTTAACAAGAAAATGTCCAAATGCTCCAAATCACTTTGAATGATTGACTCAAGAAATGAATCAGCACCTGCTTCTACTGAGGTGCATCAGTATACAAAAGTTTGACTCTGTGCATTATTTTTTGAAATGTTACTGTTGGGCTTAAAACGAAAAATGTTCGATTGCACCACCTTCTTGAGAGTGATAAGAATAAAAATGTCACCAGAACTAATGCCCAAAGGATACATATCTACATCAATTGTTATGCAAGTACTTCAATAATTGCTCTGAGACATAACAGTCATGCTAAATGAGAATAACATTTTCATTTGATTTTGATATGGAGGATAGTAGTTTGCTTAGTATGGATGTATGGATGATTTTAGTTTGTCATATCCATTTTACATATGTGTGATGTACACACACACACACATTAAATGGCCAAATATAAAACTTAAACATTTACACTAATTAATATCATATTATTGATATTATTTTGTCCTGCGTGTAAATTAAGTTTTAGTGAGAAAAGTAGCAAACAATACTCCGACGTACAGCAAAATAAAATTATCTTATAGCTTCCTACTTTTTCATTTTGTTTCCAAGTGGATATTGAACATTAAAAAAAACATTTAAAGAAAAAAACATTAGAATGTAAAGATTACAAATTTATAAGTACATTCTTTGTTCTAAAAATTTCAAATTTTTGAATTTTTCTGAAATAAACTTTTTTAAAATAAAAAGTTGGTTTTCCCTAACATTTCTGGTGTTTCTTCTGACCATTTGCATCTTTACTTTCGGCAGAGCTAATGAGTTGTGTGAGGGTTTTTTTCTTGACATTAAAAACATAGAATTTCAAACCAACTGTATGTGTACAAAGCCTCTGTTTGTACTTCTAGAGAAGTACACAAAGAAAATCGATTGTAATGGCAAGAAAATCAAGTTTAGAGCTTTGAAACACTAAAAAAAATGTAGCACAAACAAAAAGGTAAATAAAAACATCAATCTAATTCTCCCCATCAAAGAAAACATCTTTTACTTTAAGATACTAATTAACTATAGATGCTCACAAAATTATACATGTACATATATATACCATTATGATGTAATCCACAAGCTATTTGTATTACAGGAACCTCTGTTGGCATATTCATACGAGCAGGAGGTAACGCTGTTAATTTTGTAGTTTCTCTTTCTTGATCGCTACCTACAACATCATCTAAAAAGTAAAACGATAAAAAACACTTCATATTTTAAATGCATTTTATTTTAAAAATAAAATATACAAAAATTATTGGAAAACTGGGTGCAATGGACGTTTTTGTAATTTCATGATTGGAAATGGTTTTTAAGGAAAAACTGAAGTTCCGGCAAAGGTGTGTGAGAGAATTCGAGGAATATGTTTTCATGAATATTAGAGGAATATTCATGAAAAATCCATGATTCCTGACGATTTTACATCTACAGTCGGATCTCACTACAACACGATCCAACTTAGGCGAAATGGCTATAGCCTGAGTTTTTCATGAATAATAATTTTTTTGGGAAGGAATCGCAGAGTCTTAGAATGGGTTTTATTGAAACTAAATACAGTAAAACCTCTAAAGTTGACCACCCTTGTAAATTGACCACCTGTCTATGTTGACCGCTTTTGTCAGGAACGGAATTAGTCCTATCTCATATAATGAAGGAAAACCTCTGTAACTTGACCACCTCTCTATCTTGACCACCTGTCTATCTTGACCACTAATGTACGACAAATTTGGTTTGGAGTATTGTAAAAAACCCTTTGTAAGTTGACCACTTGGTTTATTTTTTTAAACTTTCTTCAGCAAATTATTTTATTTTATTATTTATTTATTTTTTTTTATAATAATTATTATTATTATTTCTTTCTTTCTTTATTTATTTATTTATTTGACAGCTTTCCAAAAATGTTTTTAATGCTTCGATGACAGACTAGCATTTTACTAACTAAACAACAGCATAAAGCTTATGGTGCTCTTTATTCTCCAAACTTGTTTTTCATTTGTTGTTTTATTTGAGAAAGCTTTGTGTACTCTGTTCAATGAAAATAGGTGTCAGTAGAAAAGTTCAGTCTTTTCTTTCAGTTGCAATATGTTGTGGCAACACAGGAATTGTGCTAAAAAGAGCAGGGTCGGATCTATACATTTTGGGGCCCCCTGCAACAAAATATGTAGGGACCCTCCCTAATGGCCAGCAGTGTCTATTTGTAAATTGAATAAAGCTTAGTGCTAGTTTTTTTCTATTTTTTCTTCAATTTCTAGGGCCGTTAGAACCTTTGAGGACGCGGGCTCCTCGCACTGCGGGTGGCCTCATTAGCAGATCTGGGCCTGCTAATGAGTAAAGTTACATGTTTCTGGTGCAAAGGATTAAGAGACAGGACATTTTAATTTTGCCTTTATGAACTGGGAGAGTCGCGCTTATTGCTCTTTGTGCTATGAGTTGTACAAAAAAGGCTTGAAAAAGAAAGTTAGTTGAACTTGAGATTAATAAAAGGTATGAAATATTATATTAAAATTAATTGAAAATGGAGAAAGCCAGAAAAAATTAGCCGGCACATACGGAATTTCTAAAACTACAGTGTCTAATATAGTTAAAAACAAGGAAAAAATAACAAAATTACTTGAATAGTATTTTTAATTATTGTTTCACTTTCAATAATGTTAAACAATGAAAGTGAGTTGAACAGAAAGAATAAGGGTGAATTACTCAAAAAATGAATACATGGTGCAAGAAATGCCAAAAAAAAAATCATTACTGCCCTTTATAAGTTGACCACCTGTCTAAGTTGACCACCAAAGTACTGCACCGTGAGTGGTCAACTTACACAGGTTTTACTGTATTGGTTTCTTGAATGGACTTATATTCCTTTAGCATTACCGTAAGCGGAAGTTCACACATTGTACCAATCTACACGATGCTTTGCTTTAAATTAGTGTACTCGTACACAAAACCGGGCTGATTCTTTATTTTTTTTCATTCTACATATGAACGTTGATAAGATAGAATGGCTCCCAAGAGTTATTAAGGTAAGTTATTAAGGCATTTAAAGTTCTTTATGCAAGGGAGTGTCTCCAAAACCTTGTGCAAGCAATAAACAATGGAAAATTTCAACCTAAAAGATAACTGAAAGGAGTACACAATAACACAATTGCATTTGCATTGCAAAACATAGGCACATCATTAGAAGTAATGAAAACACCAACAACTAATGAAAATTAACTTGTGATTGACATGCATGATTGTGAAGGTTTTGCTTCGTAAGACATTCACTGGGAAGCAGTTCAAAAGGCAGTGGCGTTGGCGAACACCTCGGTGGAAAAGGACTGCTATGATGGCCAAACTCCGCCAGATACTGACCTGGCAGAATTTGTTAAATCTGTAAGTGAGGAAGAAAATGAAGATGAAAAGCTTGAATGGGAGTTGCCTGAACTGAATTTTGAGGTCTTTAACAAAATCAGCATGCATGCAGGAGAAATGCTAAAACTGTCGGAGGTGCAAAATCAGAATATGATTACCTTTGCTAATCACTTTGCATCTGCTCCTTATAACAATTTACTTGTTTTAAAGAAGGAAAAACTAAGGCAAACAAAGATTACATCCTTTCTGATAAAGGTGACTGATCCACCGAAAAAAACCTGGGATGATAATAAAAATACCGAAGATGAACTATGACTACTTCTTCATCTTCTAACGAGTTTCTTGACGTGCAGCGCTGTCAGAAGACTGATAACAGTCTGATCACACTGCATACACTATCATCTTCTTCATTTTTAAAATTATAATTAAGTTTATTATGTCTACTGTTCAGTGCTATTATAATACTGTAATGTGCATAATGTAAGTAGCGTACTGTTTTATTCTATGTCGCTCTCTCCAATTGATCATTGATTTTGTGCTTCTTAACCATAATTTATATTAAGAAATATTTTTTTTTTTTTTTCTAAAATACAGTAAGAAGTCAGTTCTTTATCAAAGATATGGTTATATATAGTTAAGAAATGATTTGAAACAATTTGGTGGTGTTCACAAATGTCTAAAAAAATTGGGTATGCTTATAAAAAATTTCTGAACATACGGTATTCCAACGTGAAATTTCGACTTGCGCAAGGAGAAATTGAAACGCATGTAAGTTGGGATCTGACTGTATTGGTATTTAAAAATTGGCTGTTTTTTACGACTGCGACTTTTTTTTTTTTTTTTTGGGGGGGGGGGGGGGGTAAAAGGATCATTTTGGAGTCTATGACCATTTACAATTATTTCCTTTAAAATAATTATGTCAGGCATTCGGGCATCTGACTAACAAATAAAACAAAGCCTGGTATTGCCTACATTTGTATTATATTGAAAAATTTATCCAATATTTCCTTTTGTTCTATGTTTATATCTTTATATTAAAAAATTTATCTATTGAAATTTTGCTTGTTGTTTTTGTAGAGAATCATAATATTTTAATTTAGTGTTAGCATTACTTCTAGCAAACAGGTTATTTATTTTTTTCGCTGCTTATTTAACTTTTAAAAAATTGATACTAAAAATGTAGAAGTGGCTACCATTTTTGATGACTTTGGTAGCCCAAAGCCCCAAAAATTGAAAGACACTAAATCTGACTCGGAAGTTTTTAAAAAATCAACAAATTTTATATCACACTGTGGAAAGATATTACTATTAAATCTAGAAGAAAAAAAAATATCTTTAAAAACTGTAACATATTTCGCAAATACCAAAGCCAATCCACGCTCAAAACTATATTCACAATATTACTGTTAAAAAGTAAAAGTAAAGGGTAAAAAAGTTAATAGATGCTTTTGATACTTGTGTCTAATTGTAACAAAGCGAAATTCAATGACATCTTATATTATAATGTACATATATCACATGTATCACTTCTACTCATTTTATTGTTAGTTATATTATAATTTATTTTTTACATTGTGAGGTGTGTGGTGTTGGTATAAAATTAAAAGAAATTGTAACTAGAAGTCAAAATATGAATCACATTAAAATGCAGCATAATTTTTACAATTAAACATGAAAACATAAAATAAGTCTAGCAAAACATTTTGGAGAAGAAAGAAATCAAAACTGCACTGAGACTTAATACATTAACACTTAAAAATAATACTTTGTTCCAAAGACAATAAAGGTAAAGCTAAATTGAAGCATTAACACAGATAAACACAAATATTTCTTATTTTTAACCATGCAAAGCATAAGACATCATAACTTTCATGAAAAAGTATGGATAAGAAAGTCAAAAAATTCAATACAACTCAATATTTTCAAAATATGCTACTTTATTTATTTCAATTTGCTTCATAGAAATGTTAAATACGCTATATGTCTTTTTAAACTTCAGACTTAAGATTACCTTTTCACTTTAAAAAATAAATCTTAAGAGAATGTATGCAAGATATGACAACAGAAGCCAACACATCTATACAAAAATTGTACATTTTAAACTTATAACCAAACATAATACATACCAACAATAGGTGGTGAACTTTTTTCAGCAACATCACTACGTAACTTATTCAATCCACCAAGACCAGATTTCAAAGCTGTTTTAACCGACTGCACCATCTGCTTTCGCCGTTGTCTAATCCTATATTCCTCGATTCTACGGCGAAGTCGATCTTCAAGACGTACTCCAGCACGCCCTTGTTAAAATTTAGCTATTAATTTTCACTTTGGAAAAACGCATAAATTTTATTTCAGCAATAAAACATTCTCCTATAATTCTCATTTAATGAACTTGACAAAAAAAAATGTAGTTGAAACCATATAAGTTAAATCATGAAAATAATATCTTGCCTCTGTACTAACAGCTTGTACCAAAAAACATAGAATTTGTATGTCGAAAATATAACATTTCAAGCAAAAAGTAACAATATGAAACTCAAAATGCATCAAAATAATTTTGATTTATAGTGATGTGAGAGAAGTTCATGACTAAATTAAATAATAATACTAATAAAGAGAAAAATCCTTATCACGGCCATAATCAGACTTTTGTTTCATGTTTTACCAACACATTTCTTGTGAAATCTATAGTAAGATCAATAACATTTGATTTTATTTGTATATTCTATTGGTTTTTGTTACACTAGGTTAATTAAATTAGTGGATACTACTGTAAGGGCATTAATATGAGCAAATGTAGAAGGTGATGTGTCAGTTAAATGAGAAAAAAAAAATCTGGTGTGTACATTACATAACTTCACGTCTGTTAAATATTCGATGTCTTGTAAATAGTAACTTTAAAAAAAAGGGTGTGTATACTCATGTAAGCACATTCAAAGTAATACTTTGCATATTCATCTTTTATTGTCACGTAAAAATAATGTAAAATGCAGAGTAATGCACTTTAAAATTTTGAGAATTAAAATCTGAAGGAAAATGACGTATCTTTGTAAGAAATGATGCTCAAAATTAAAACAATAAAAATTAATACTGCAGATGATACAATGAGTTTGTATAATTCATAAATAATAATCATTTCATTTTTTGAAGGAAACTGAACAAAAAAAAGAAAATAGTAATTAAACAGTAACAATAAATTTTCAAAAATAAAATAAAAAATATATAATGAAAAACTTATTTTATAATAGTTTTGAACAATTTCAGAGCGGGTTTGAACCCTAAAAACCAACCCCTTAAATGCCACCATGATCAGAACACACAGTAGTATGTTTTCTTCTATCCTATGCTTAAGAAATGTTTAAATATTTTTCAGGTACAAAAATTATTCAATTGTTTTGAATATGTAGTATTTTCTACAATAGTGTAAAATTAGTTCAGTAACACCAGTAAAAGCAATTTCATACTCTTTAGAGTAATAATTAAAACTCTATAAAATGTCTTTTTATCAGAAGTTTATAACTTTAAATAAAATATTTCCAAGCATCCCCCCCCCCCAAAAAAAAAAAAAATGTCCATGATGAACAACAGACTACAGAAACTATTATGACTTTGTCTGTAATATAGTTACATAGAAGCTGCTTGAAAAACTTCAAAATTGAAACTAGAATACATCCTAATTCTCAAAAATCATGACTTTCTGCTTTAAAAAATATAAAAATATTGCAGTCATGAAAGTTATGATTTATAAACTAATAAATGAAAGCAATGCAAGTATTTTAACAAATAAATAAATGTAAAAGCTATGAAAAAGCACACAGCCATGCTCTGCTGAAATTAAAAACACATCACAAAATAAATTTTAAAAATACATTTTTTTACTTACCGCACCGAACATCAAAGACTATTATATCAGTCTGCTTATTGTCAACTAATCCACCAGCCACAAGCTGACCCCAAGCAGCAGCAACATCAACATCTTGGTCATTTTCTCGAGCACAGGATCTGCAGCAACCACATTCCATGCATCCTGAATCACCAGCACCACATCCACAAGGTCTAAAATTTTAAATGAAAGCTACATAAGCAAACATAGCACACCTGAAATTAACTTTTAAGCAGATACTTAGTTTTTGATACACAAAAATGAAATAATGCTGAGTGAAGTTAAACTAATAGGCAACAGGTAAAAAGGTGTACAGAAGGGAGCAACTGAAAATTTTTGGGGAAAGACTTAAAAAGGTAAACTGTTAGAAAATTTTGGCAACAAAATAAAGGAGGACAACATGAGAGGTGAAAACCCAACTGGTAGCTGTTCTTCAATTGCATGTAAAAAAGTTTTTTTTTTTTTTTTTTCAAATCTTGACATAAAAACGCATTATAAAAACTTGAATTTAGTTTTTAAGAAATACACACACTTGTTTACAAACACGATGAATGAAACATAAGGGGCACTTTATCAAACCAAAAATTTTATTTAAAGACAATATTTGCATTAATGTAACATGAAATCTTAAACAAGTGTATGCAGACTTTTCTCTGATGGGAGATGGTTCATTTTTTTACAAACAAGTACCACTGTTTGGAAATAATAGCGTCTGCTTTATTTAGCGATAAAAAAAAACATTTCCAATTCCAATTCTTGTTATATAACAGCCAGTTATCGTTTAATTATCTAGAATTCTTACTTTGAAAATGAATTATAAATTGATAGCATATTTTGAATAGAAGTTTAAAAAAAAAAAGTTTTAAAAATGACCGCCGAAAATAATCTGAAATGGCTTACAAATCAAAGCAAAAATAAAATAGCACTAAAATTTTGTAAATCTTCCTATTATGTGGCCTTTATTTCATGCTTTTAAAAGCCGAGTTAGGGATATTACACTAAGGAAGAGATGTGAAGAAAAGAGTAACATAACATTTAGGGATGACAAGGGGAATAACTCACAACAAATTTTTATCAATCAATGCGAGTTTCATTAAAATTTTATATTGACTTATGAAGGATATTTTGCTTACAATTCAACATTGCTACATGAATTTTTTTCAGATAAGAAAATAACAATTACTTATACATCAAATAAAGCAATTTCTAAATAATGAGGTTGTTTAGTAAGTTCACTTGAAATTTCTTCTATAGTTGGAGTATAGGGCTTTTGTGTATTTAAGAGAGCTTAGCCATTATTTCTGGAACTACTAGTTGAACTCCCCAAAATAGGTTTTTAAGCACCGAAGACTTAAAAATGACCTTTCACGGGTGCAAGTGGACACTGGCAGAACTGCTAGTATTTCCATCAACCTGAAGATGTTTGGCATTATATTACTGTTGCAAATAGATAATGCTTTCATAGCAGTTTTAGGTGGACGCCTTGTAAAGTTTTGATAATCTTCTTAGCCACAGTAGCAGCTTTGACCTAAGATTTCTTTGAGATAAGTCATGAGTAGAATAAAACTCTATCAGAGTTTGAGAAGCCTTTAAGTCTGTTGGAAAATGAAATTCTGCATCTTTGGGCAAAAAGCATTGGAATCCTCCCAGAATTTCTTTATGCTTTAAAAATCTTAAGTCCATCTGTGAAATATAAGTATTAATGAAAGCCCCCCCCCCCCCACTTTCTCTTTCTCTCTCTCTGTGCATACATAACTGACTGAACAGTACTATTTTTGCAGAACTGAAAACTCAGCTGACCATAAGTTAAGACTGGTAACCCTTTCTTATTGTTCTCCTGACACTCAAAAACAGTACTTGTGCTCTTACGTCACACTGTAAAATGCAGTGCTAATGGTTAAGAAGCATGAATTGGAAAAAATCGTCCAACAATATTGAAAATGAGGGGAAAAACTTATTTTTTTTTATAACTCTTTTTTTTTCTTTCAAAATTTAAGAAATAATTATAAATAGTCAGAAGTACAAACAGAAAATTTTCGGGTGAAAAATTGAAGAACATGCTTAAAATGCTTATCATTTTAGCTACTGGTAAATGAAACCATTGAGAAAGTTTTAAAAAAATGTACTGTTGATCAGTACATAAAAAAGGTGGGGTGTTTTTTTGGGTGGGGGGGTGCATAATTTCACTCTTCAAATATTTACAAAACATGGAAGGAATGTTTAAACTAGTATGTTGTGGCCAGTACGAAAACTTCTCCTATATCTATCATATGAATTCTTGGATAGAACGTGCAATTGCTCATGTAATCGCTACTACAAAATTATTCACTTTGCAAAAACAGTATAATTTTGATAACTGGGAAATTTGAAAGCTTAATTCATTGCCGTTAAGTTTTTGGAAATGCCTGATCGAGGAATTTTTCCTTGCATGCGTGAACAAGATTAGGAAAGCATTGATTTGCACAGTGTTACCATAGAGCAACAGGGCTACCAAAATAAAATTATGCACACAAAAATTTGAGGACCGTACTAGTTTCGAAATATACTAGCAAAAGCCGAAGCAAAGAACAAAACCTAAAAATTTTTTAAAGCTTCATTGAATTATTTTACATTTTTTTTTAATTACAAAGATTTTGTAAAGAAATAGAAGATGGGAAGAGATAAAAATTAAATCATTGAATTTTTCTGGTCATTTGCCAACAGTTAAAATTGCGAAGAACGTGCAGACAACATTTTAATATGATTCATCTTTCTTACTGCTGCATTCCACATACAGACACACAGAGAGAGACATTCGCCAAAAATAGTCATAATGGACAAAATAGAAATATAGATCAGCACACCTCAAAATTGTGCAAAATTTGAAATTCAAAAGTGTTTACTAATCCAATACTTTCTTCTATATATTAGATGTAGAAGAAAGTAAAAATCACACATAATATTGCATAGTCTTGCAATAAAAAACTTATCCTATTAATAAAGCATTTTTTAATTCAAAACAATATCATGGAAACCCCAAAATTATAATTTCATGATGAATATTACAACAAACAAGAATATCATCTTAATTGAGCATTAATGCAACTACTTACAAACCAGGATTTCGATCCGGTCTGCCTCCAGCTATACAACTTGCACCATAACCTGTACATTCACCACAAACTGTGCACACCATACAATGATCATGATTCCACTGGTGTCTACCAGCAGGGCAGATTATGTCAGGTTCTTCAGATTCAACATCTTCATCTTCCCCATCTTCTTCAGTTGCTGTGGCCATTGCAATTGGTAGAGCTGCTAAAATAATTTTTGCTTTATTTCAGAGTCATCCAAACATTTGTTTAAGAAATGTACTGATAGTAACAAGATCAATATATAGTAACTTACCTTCTCTATTTGGGCCATGAATAAATTCCCGACCACACTGCCCTTTATGGTTGATACCAAATGTGTATACATGACCTTTATTAGTTAAAGCAACAATGTGAGCTTTCCCCAATGCAACTTGGGTAACAGCTTCTTTAATGTCAGTAACAAGTCCTGTAATAGAAATTTTAAAGAAAGTTCAGATCTGTCAAGCTCCAATATTGAAAAAGGCAAATTTTCTATTTTCCACGCATGTAATAGGATTGCAATCTCAGGTTAACAGAAATAAAATAAAGAATGTAAAGCGAATTTAGAAAACTTATGTGTAGGAATGAAATGCAAATAAAAACTAACTTGGGCACTGCACAAAAGAAAATTTATTTTGAAGTTTTATATTTATTCTTCAGTGCTAAACTCATCTAGTCAAAGAGTTGATAAAGCAATAAATCTAGTGTTTTACCTTAATATTAATTTTAATCAAGTCCTCTTTAAGCTTTCTGACTATTTGAGTCTAGCATTGAAAAATGAAGCCCTGACACAGTTTGCTTTTGGGCATTTTATTTTATTGATCATTATTATTTTTTTATTTTATTTTTTATTTTTTTGCATTAATTTATTTTTTGTAATTTATTTATAATTACTACGGCATAGTTTCTTTTAATCATATTTAATCCATATGAGTTAAACTGACTGACTGATTTGATTTGATTTTTTAAGTTAATATATATATATATATATATATTATATATATATATATATATATATATATATATATATATATATATATATATGTGTGTGTGAAATTACCATAAGTATAAAATGTTAACATGCTATCCTTAACATAATTTACTATTCAAAATAGAATTGCTTTAAAAGCTTAACTAAAACTTCTATTATAACAGTTAAAGGAACACAAAATAAATTACTTAATACAGCAAAAATTTCGATCATCAAAACAGATTGAACATTTAATTGAAAAAACTCAGACAAATAAAATCAAAACACAACAACATATTCTTAAAATTTTGATACTAATGTGTAAGGGGCATTCCAAGGTATTTTTGACATTTATGTAGAGTCTGTAACGTGACCTTTTTTGCCATAACTTTTTAATTTACTGTTTGATTAGCAAAATTTTTTATTTTGATCTTTTCCTACCAACACACCAGCTAATATTAAAATAATTTGCAAATCAAACGGTAAATTAAAAAGTTATGGCAAAAAAAGGTCACGTTACGGACTCTACATAATGTCAAAAATACCGTGGAATGCCCCGTAAGAAAGCAGTTACATCTCAAAACAATAATGGCAATGAAAGTAAAAAACATTATTATGGAAAAAAAAATTTACCTATATTGTGATCTGCATGAGCTGTATCTTTCCCAAATAAAAATAATTCACCACTCTGAGAAACTAATGCACTTGTGCCATTATTGCATGCAGAACTAACTATGTGATGTGCCTCTAGTTTTATCATCTTTTTGGGTTTAGTTGGTTTAGGTTGCCTTCTCCCTTTACCTGTAAAAAATGGTATAAATTTGTACATATGGTTGCTTATTACTAATTTCTTAGACTTTATACATTCAAAAAGACTTTTTGAGTTACAACACAACTGAAATTTTGTAACCTATAAGAAGTTTCTTGAAATATAAAATAGAAATTAACAACTAATATGTACTTTGATCACCATCTTCTCCTCTACGAGCAGTACCAACAAAAAATGCACTTCCATCTTCTGCAATTAAAATAGCATGTTGTCCATCATGTCCAACTGAGTACTGAATTATTTTGGGAGATTTTGTGATTGGCAGTTCAGCCCACTTTCCAGCAGCAGGACCACCTTGCTTGATACCCAAACTTTGTGCTTTACCAGAATACATAATCTAAAATTAAAATAATTTTTAAAAACAATTAAAATAATGTTTCAAAAATTTACCCACTAATAAATATCCTATCTATTTTCACAAGAGCAAGAATAGTTAACTAATTTACGGATATCAAATTCTTGTTAAGTAGAAACTCTGTTGAATTTATTTTAAGGATATTTATAACACAATAAAGCAATGTTTTAACTTTTAATTATAAAAAAACAGCAAAAAAAAAAAAAACTACCCACAGGCTCCGCAGACAGTTTTTAGAAAAAAAAGGAAAAATAGGAGCAAAAATTTCATAAATAGGAAAAAATAGGAAAGTTATGCTTTAAAAAATATGAAAAAAAAAGGAAAATAATATTCTAAAAAAGGAAAAAAACTGCAACTATATATACATATAAATTATCATAATTACAAATTTAACTATGAAAAAAGAGCTACAAAGCTGTTCCATGTTTATTAAACATATTACAATTAATGAAAACAATTAGAAATTTTATTCAAGATAAAAATACCAGGAAATTCTTTCGCTTAAGAGAATGTTTTACTTATATATTTCAACTAACTATTAGAAAAAGGCTTCATTGGGGGATTTACTAGGGGGCAGTGGGGGGGGAGTGACCTTCATTGCGTCCGTGACCGTTATTTTCTGAAAACAATGATACGGAATTAAAGAAATTACAGTATACCTCCAATTATCCGTGATAATCACCGGGCGGCGTAGCACGGATAATCGAAAAACACGGATAATCCGAAAAATCATGTAAGGAACATGCAGGGTAACTATTTAAGGGGAAATTAGAAAAAACTAAATAATATATATGAGTAGCCTATTATCAAAGACGGACAAACGCCATTTTTGTCGATTTTGAGGTAGTGGCCAATTCTGAAACTTCGAAAGTTTAGGAACACAATGCTTAACTTGTTTGATTTCATAAATGGACATTTACCATAAATTTTTATACTCAAAGTTGGGTGTTAGCATCAAAATCGGACAACTGCTTGAAGAGTTAACATCAAAAGTGGACAATTGCACTTCTACCAATCAGAGTTTAAAGTTTGATCACGTGATTCGTTTTGACTTAGAGGAGGGAGATTTTCTTCGTAAACAATAATGGCGGTACCTTGGTTTTGTGCTGTGAATTTGTTGTGAGTTTTTATTTCTGCTATTATTAAAAAACCCCAATATGGATAACGAAAGTGTTGAAACACCGAATAATAATTCCAGGAAAAGAAAACGAGATGAGAGCAAATGGAAAAGGAATGTCCAGAAGAGATTATTGTAAGTAATACCTACTTAACTCACATTTTCAAAGCGATGATGACGCGTTTTTTGCTGTTCTCGAAAAACAGTGTAATTTGATCGATTCAGCCCTTCAATCCAAGTGTAATATGAATCAAAAGACAAGGGAGGAGGCCAAGCGGGCTCTAAGTGAGTTAAAATCGTCTATTTATATCAATTTTGCTAAAATTAAGAGTGATAAATTTGTTTGAAAATCTATTTACAGATTTAATAAATATTTTTTAATGAGCAAAAGTTTTGTTTTTAATACCTAAGCCTTGTTCACTAGACCAAAAACAGATGAGAAAATGAGCTTCGAACTCAAAAATGAGTTTCAAAAACGGACAAAAGACATTTTTCGGATCAAAACCGGACATAGCATTTTTCGAGGTCAAGTTTTTTATAGTTTAAAATGGGGAATTGCTCGAATTAAGGCTAGTTTGTTTTAAAATGCTCATATCTACCATTTATTAAGTTTTCAAGTCATTTAACAATGTTGGAGCAATGCTACAGAAAATCAGCTGTCCTGAAAAAAAAGTGTAAAGGCGTTTGTCCGTCTTTGATATTAGGCTACTCATATATATATATATATATATATATTCAGTAAATTACCGCCCAATAGCCAGGACTAAAGCAGAAATATATGAAATACACCGCCAGCTCTGTCATTTCCAGCCAAGGACTGCAGTTTCGTGCTTATTAGCACTCATCAGCCCGGCATAGGCAAGTGACTGAGCCGGAGATGGAAAACCTCTTAAGGATTTCCATCTCCGGCTCAGTCACTTTACTATGCCCGGCTGATGAGTGCTAATAAGCACAAAACTGCAGTCCTTGGCTGGAAATGACTGAGCTGGCGGGGTATTTCATGAATATATATATATATACTCACACAAACCAGGAACTTTTCTTCGAAATTTATTGCTTAAAAAAAAAAAAAATCGGTGATACATTTTTGTTTTCTTTGTTTGTTTAAATTGTTGCGTATGTCCGTACGAATTTTTCTTACTGCAATTATTTCTCCATAATCGTAACCTCTTTCATTCATGTAATCCAATAAATGTTCCACAGATTGTAGAGCAGTAGAATGTGAAATTGTATTTTCTTCATGTTCTTCATCTTCGTTTTAGGTATCATCACTTGCGTTTAATTCAGTAACAAGTTCAATGATATTTTCGTCGGTTAGACATTGAAATCCTGATTCACATTCGTCGCTTTAAAACCACTCTTCAACATTTTCAGCGTCTAACTGATTCAAAACCTACGATTTCTTCAACTTCCTCGATGATGTTATCGATATTATCTTCGGCAATCAAAGATAATTCTTCATCCAATGACTCTTGTGGCAAGATTTTTCTCCAAGATCATGCAAGGGTAACTGATTTTGTGTGACAAGAAGGACAAAGGAAATTTCAGTCAGTTTAAACTTTTTTTGGGGCTTCACAGGGATTTAGTTTTTGATGTCATTTCAACACTCCTAACAGTTAAATAACTCCAATCACAACTAAATTGGTTTCTGAGCTCACTTAGATCATTTTAGAATGAGCCTTCTGACATTTCTATATCTATTGGTGTAGCTAGGGTGGGGCAGAGGGGGCTGTCTGCCCCCCGGGGAGAATATTTTTGGGGGTTGGCAATTCAGCACCTTTAATGTGAAAAAAATTAAATAAGGGAATCATACTTTAAATCTATTATTGGAAGCAAAGAAAAAAACCCCTTTGAAAATGTAAGGTTCTGATAAAACTATAATTGCGCTTTTCAGTGTTCAAAGTTTAAATATTTCCATAGTGAACCTCTAAACCTTTCTCATTCTCTTTTCGTTCCCTAAGACAGATTTAAATTTTATTTTTAAAACTTAAACTTTGGAAAATATTTAAGAAAAGAAACTGGCTTCCTAATGTCACCAAAGGCCAAAACTGATTTCAGTTTTGATGAAGATTCAGGAGAGAACGCCATTTTGTAAATTGAGGTTCCATTGTTTTAACTTTGAAGGGGGAAAAAAGCAGATAACCGGTGCATCATTAATTTTGCACTTTCATAGCAGATAGTCTGCGGGCAGTGACAGATCCAATGGGGTGGGGGGAACGCCCTCCCAAAAGGTTTGTAAATTTAAAAAATTCCTGGAAAAGGTCAACACACTCCCCCTTCTCCCTAACACATCACAAAAATCGCCTACAAAAGTAGTTTTACGACTTTAATCCTGAAAATTTTCAAGAGGAGAGTTCTTCAACCCCTCTCTCCAATGTCATCGAAGATGGTCAAAACTTTTGAATTATTGGAGCTTCACTTTTGAAAAAATGGCCTGAATCAAAAACTTTTTCGAAAATATCATTAATCAGGCCTTCAA
Source organism: Uloborus diversus (assembly GCF_026930045.1). Classification (NCBI taxonomy): domain Eukaryota; kingdom Metazoa; phylum Arthropoda; class Arachnida; order Araneae; family Uloboridae; genus Uloborus; species Uloborus diversus. The sequence continues at coordinate 152,413,955 of NC_072731.1, read as the reverse complement.
TTACATTTTTAGAACTTTAATTCCAAAAAAGTTCCGGGGGAGAGCCCTCGATCTTGTGTCCTTCCCCTAACGTTAATGAAGACCCACTAACATTACATTTTTAAAGTTTCAGTATTGAAAAGTTGAGGGACGATAACTAATGACTGCATCCCTTCCCTTAACACTACCAATGATGCTTAACCATCGCATTTCAAGGCTCCAATTTCGAACAATTTCTGATGGGGAGTTCCAAACTCCGTTCCTTCCTTCTACGTCATAAAAGATGGCATACAACTGTTTTTGAGACTTCAATTTCGAAAAATTGCTGGAGAGCCCATGTCCTTCTTTCCTCATCTTTCAACATCATTCTAAGATCGTATAAAATAGCGTTTTTGGAACTCTTACATTGAAAAGTTTCTGGAAAAAAATCCTGAACCCATGTCTTTTGCTACGTCATCAAACATGGCCTACAATTGCGTTTTTAGGACTTCAGTTCCAAAAAAATTTCCGGCAAAACCCCCAAACACTCCTACTTATGCGCAAATATTAAACAACTGAACAACAAACAAACCCATAACTATCTTCAAATTTTATTTACAAAAGCAATTTTAGTATTTCATTATGTTTCGTATGAAAAAATGGTAAAAAGAGATGCCATTTTAATACTGCAACCTTTCTTTTATAAGAAAAAAAGTACAATTGAGGACCTGAATAGTTACTGGGAAAACTTCACGAGTCCTCATACGAATGAAAAGTTGAAAGGTTTAGATTAGATAATACAACCAGAATACTACACTGCTTGACAGTTGCTAAGGAACAATAACGTTTTTTAGCATAGTTAAGAATAGATAATGATTAAAGAAACAGAACGAAATATATAGTTAGTAGGGAGGATGTGCCTTTATTATAAGTACAAAATAATACAGATATTACTGCATCAATGAAGTAAAAACTTAAAAATAAAAAAATAATCCTACTTAGATGATTTTCAAACAACCACTCTAGGTCAGAATGATGGGAGATATGAGTACCTGAATATGATGTATGATTAACAGGGATACTGATGCACAATTTACATCTGTTTTCCATACTCCCCAGTAATTACTGAGGAGTGCTAGAGGGATGTTTTCCCACTCCTCTCTCAATGCGGATTTGAGTTCTTTTACTGTTCTGGGATGGACGGTTCTTCGCGCAACACATCTGCCAAGAGCCTCCCAGGCAAGTTCAATTGGATTTAAGTCAGGAAAGTAAGCAGGCCACTGCATACGGAGAATGTTTTCACTCTGCAGTGTGTCTGACACTTCAATGCTCCAGTGTGTGCGTGTATTGTTGTCCGTAAAGAGAAAGTCTGGACCTTCAGCCCCCCCCCCCTAAAAAGACGAACGTGGTCCAGTATAATATCACTGCAATACATTTGCGACGTATCGCTTTCTTATTCAAAAATTGGAAGCGGTGTTCTGCCATTGTGCATGATGCCTGCCCACACCATGGCGCCTGGGCCGTACCAATCACGTTCGCAAACAAATTTTTGTGCGTAATGTGTTCCACGCTCTCTCCACAGTAGTTGGTGACCAGAATCACTTGTCACACTGAAACGAGATTCGTCAGAGAACATCACTCTAAACCAATTTTGATAATCCCACCAACATGTTCCTTACACCAGCGTAATCTCTCTCGATGATGGAGTGGTTGAACTTGGAAGCAACGTACGGGCTTCTTTGCATACAAACCGACATTTTTTACTCACCGTGAGATGGTTCTTGCAGAAACATGCGTACCAGTAGCAGTTGTAAGATTTGTCGCTGTCTATCCAAGAGTGAAATTTCTGTTCCTTTTTGCCACGAGGGTTACATAGCGATCCTCTGAAGGTGTGGTGTTCTTACCATGACCCCCGGCATGCTTTTGCAAAACATTTCCACTTCAGCGGCCGTCTTTAATCGGAAGATGGCACCTTTTTATACACCCATTGCAGCAGCCATAGTGGTGACACTTTGACCTGCTTCCATTCGTCCAACCGCTCGTCCACGATCTTAGATACTCAAATGATGTCTTGATGACACTTTATTCTTAAGTATTTCAAGAACCAAACAGATTTTCAGAGAAAAACCTTTTTTAACATCCAGCACTATTTTTGTTAAAAATCAAACAGTGTGAATTTTCATACGAATCTTGGCATGTATGCACTGTCTTTTACACAGATAACGAGTTTTGGTCTACCACGCAATCTGAACTTAAATTTATTTCCATTGGTTAGGTGGTTGAGGTACAAATTTGCATAAATCACTTGTTCCTTAGCAATTGTCAAGCAGTGTAGTATAGAAACTCTTTTTTTTTCGATTTTTCATTCTTGTGTGTGTGGTACTCGAAACACTTATAACTTCCATTCAAACTCTTTGAACGATACACATTATTCCAAAAAATACAAAAAAACATGCTTCAGTTCTTAAACTTTTTTCTAAATTTTATTTTCATTAGCCCCCCTCCCCCCCCCTGATGCATTACTCAATCGCCCCTCCCAACAGGATCGTCTGGATCCGCCATTGTCTGTGGATAAGGTGCACAAAAATATATTAGTATGGGTAAAAAGGCAGAAGCAAGATTATGCATTGAAAAAATAGGAATAAATTAGATAGAAAAAAACAGGAAATTTTTTGAAATTTTTAAAAAAGTAGGAAAATAGGAAAAAATAGGACAGGGTTGCCACTCAATTTTGGAAAAAAAATCCCGTGTGTTTTCCCTGTATGAAAATAAAACATTACAAACAAGCGAGCACTGATTATTTGGAAAAGAACATTAATATCTTGATAATTTCACCACAGGGTAAAAAAACGAAACACAAATTTCTAAATAAATAAGGGAAAATAAATAAGAATACATAATAACTGAAATAATAGCATGGTGGTTGAAGCCATGGACCTAAAAGTGTATAAGTGACCCAGAACAATGATTATTGACGACTAATTTCATACACTCTAAATTATCATGAAATTCAAGACAAGGAATTGATTTTTGTAACTTTAATTTAAGAAGGAAAAAAAATTCCCTGTATTTTCCAGGTTTTTGAGGAAATTTTCGAAATTCCCTGGATTTTCTGTGTTTTTTTTGTTGATTTTTGAATTTCCTGTGTTTTTTCCTGTTTCTTCAGGTTTCCCTGTGGCATGGCAACCCTGTAGGAGGTCTGCGGACCCTGTACCCATTAATACACTGAAAGCAGACATAAGATCTGGCTAATTGGGTAAAATAATTGTAAATATTGACAAAAAAAACTAAGAATTTGGCAGCTTTATTATAAGATATTGGTTTCGAATGATTTTCCTTTACTCAAGCGAAAATGATTACGAATTTCACATACAACAAAACTGTAAACCGGATAAGATTGTCTCGGTTACAGATTCACTAAGTTCACCACGCCCAATGAAATTTTCTCCTCCTGTTATCATTTTCATTCCAAACCAAAAAAATAATATATTTGTGAATCCCATGATTGGCAATGTAGTTCAGGGTTGAAATTATTTCCTTACTTAATAAATGTATTCAAAAGGGGAGAATTAGAAGGAAAAAAAAGGGAAAACTAAAGATTTCTCAGTTTCTTCCTCCCAGTTTCTTTCTCTCCTCAAAGAAACTGGAACACTGTCAGATTCGCCCAGAAAACCAAAGTCTTCAACTTGGTTTTCTGGTCAAACTTTGAATTTGTAAGATGTAGATGCAGTGCTATCTTTTTGTAAACTTATTATTTTTTTTTTGCAACAACATTAAAGACTAAATTTTACTTCAAAAAGAATTTGTGAGAAATAGCCTGAGACTTATACAAACTTTTAAACTAAACCTTTCTTGCTATATCACCAGCTTTAATACACATATAACTTTTATCAACTTCTTTTCAAAGTGAGTACCAATGTCAATGCTGAATTGCGCTTTTTATGACTCGAAAATGTTTTGTTAGTACAAAAATGTACAAGTTCAAGACTATCTACCTATAAAAATAGAAAGGAATCTTCTGTTTACTTTTAAATTTAAATTTCAGTCCTTATTAACTGAAAAAGGGAAAAAAATAATAATTGAACAAAAAAAAATTATTTTAAATGGCAATATTACCTTTCCACTAACAGTTTTCATCAAAGCAAAATCTTTACCGCAAGCAATGCTAGCTGGTTCGTCCTCAGCTGGTATATCTAGAAAATAATAAATATTCTTTGAATCATGCAAACTTAAATTAAAAGAATGCTTTAAATTTAATAACATCAAATAAATTTACACATGTGAAACACATCAAAGTAGGAAAATAAAAGACACAATCATTACAGTAATCAAAATAAAATTACTTAATGTATGTGAAGTTGCTTCATCATCAAAAATTCCACTTCCAAAAACATCCAAACACTTTCTAGCTAACTTCAAAGTAAGTTCGTGAACGCAAGTCATTGGAGAAGAACTAGGCTTATACATTTTGATTATAAAACTATCCTAAGAGATAACAAAGTTTTGTTGAAGAACAAACAGTTGAAATTACTTTTTAAAATATTGCAATAAAAAGATACTTTAAAAACATTTTAGTTTCTTTATGAAACACTCTTACCTCTTTTGTGGCAATAATTAAACCTATGCAATCACCATCAGTAAAAAATGCACATGGTCCCCATTCATTTACTGAAACAAAAGCAAAAAAATCAACTTATTTTCTATGACTAAGTATAATTTTCATTATATAATACCTAACACTTTATTCAAGAAGAGATTTTGAACCACATAACTTATGTTATCTTAAAAATTAAAACATAAAATAATAATATAAAATCTTACCATCAACTTTAACTCTATCCTTTTCCTTCAAAGTTTCTACATCAATTTTAACTAATTCATTGCATGATCCTACTTGAGCTTGAAAATATAAGTAGCCCTAAAAAGTTTATAAAATAGTTATTTATCAAAATGTATCCTAGAGTTAATCTTTAAATATATATTTAAAATACAAGATTAAGTATAGTCAAAATGTAGATACTTACTTGGCAGAACCCAAGCCATCCTTTTTCTTCAACTTTTATGCCACCTCGACTCATTATTATTTGCCCCTTTATTTGAAAAAAAAATCAAAATAATTATAGAAAATTTTACACTAAATTCCTTTAACATAAAATATTTTACACAAATCTTTTAAAATTACTGTATAATAAATTAGAATTTTTTTAGCTGAAGTAAGAAGTCTTTTTTAATCAATACATGAAATATTTTAACTATGTTTTTCATGTATACATACAAATTATCTATGTATATTGAAATATGTATGCAGTAAAACCCTCTTATAATATAGAGACAGGGGCATATGTTTTATCCGTACCCCATTATAAGAAAACTACTGTAAATTGAAACTGGTTTGGTATGTAACTTTAACAACAGAAATACAATGCTCATCTTCAATGCCAGTAGATGTAGAAGTACATGTAACAAATTTTGTTAAAGTTCTTTGATTACCGATTGTTTAAAAATTCTCTTACAACTTACCTTAATGGTGCCACCAAAACCGGAACCAATTTTGTAAATGGAGCCACCAGAAAATATATACAAATATTTACCATCACTAGTAATTGGAGAACCTAGTCTGTATTTGTCTGCAAAAAGAGAAAAGAAGTTGTAATATTTTTGAGTTAAAACATTATTTTTTTATATGTTGCATATTAGTTCAGGGTTCATACTCTGTTTGGATGAAAAAATTCCATGACTTTTCCATGACTTCATAAAAATGTTCATGACCTTGTTACAAGAAGACAATAGTAATATTTAATATCAAAAAATTTGCCAATTTTTGGAAATGTGCATTAGCAAAACTTCTATGTGAATGCCATCCATTACCTCATCGAAGCACTTACTTGTGATTGAAAAAATATCAGTGTGCATCTAAAAAACTAAACTATTCTTATTTGTCTTCATCATATAAATTTAAGTACAGTAAAAATACAGCAAATGGAATATGATGATTAAATGTCTAATATTTTTTTTTTATAAACAAGCAGAATGATAATGAAGATAATGAATTGGATAAAGGTCGTTCAATGAGTCATTACCAAGTTCCAATAAATTTGCTTTAAATGTTGACTTTTAATGATAACAGTGCAGTTAATCATCCACATAACTTGACATTATTTTGGTTCTTTAAACAAACGTCCTAGTCTTTAGTAAATTCATGTTTCTAAATCAGAAATTTATTTTATTTTATTTATTTATATTTTTTTTTTTTTTTTGAAACCCAATCAGTAGTGAATAAGTCTTCTGAATCAAATGTACTTACTAACTTATGAGCACATTTTCAAATGCACATAAATTAATAGGTTCAGAAATTCCAGAACATAGTTTTCCATTCCTGACATTGAATGTAGCAGTGGGTTGCATGGATTTGTTTTTCAGGCCGTATGTTCTATTTTGGGCAATATTGTTTTAGAGTATTAGAATTCCCTTATTTCTGTATTCTATCGCCTGACTAAAGATTTCATTTTCTAAAACCTTCAGTAAATTAAGGTAAACTCTAATAAATTTAATAATAAAGTTTTTAAGGGTGATGGAAACGAACTTGGATGCAATTAAATTGAGTTTTTTGAGTGAGCATGGCAAAAATCAAAAAGGTGCAAGTTTGCTACTACAGAGAATAAAATATAAGAAATGTTGAAAATAATGGTTCAATCAAAATGAGTAAAATTACGTAACAAAAAAAGATGAGCGGCTGCTAGAGAAGTGGATGCAATGAGATTTCAAAACTCAGATGTTTTTGGGATCGTTCAATTTTCTAGTTTTAATAGATTTTAAGTGCAATACTATTAAATCACTCAAGATTTCTTTTGCTGTTTTAGCTACTGATACTTTTTCAATGCCGATGATATTTTTTCATGACTTTAAATAAATTTACATGATTTTAAATGAAAATTTTTTCCAGGTCTGAAATTTGCTAAACATTTTTCCATGACTTTCCAGGATTTCCATGACCCGTACGAACCCTGTTAGTTACATACTTTTTGGAATTTGCACAGCAAATGATGAGAAAAGAGCACAGCTAGGAAATCCATGCGTTAGCCAATCCGGACCAACAGTTTTTCCAAACAACACAGCATGGACACTTCTTTGCAAAGATGCCATAATGCCAGGGGTCTAGAAAATGATTAAAAACTTGATTTTAATTCTCTAGAAGATAAATTTATATCATTTTCAATTTCAAAAGAAAAAAACCATTTTTGAATTAAACCACAACAGCAATCCTATTAAAATTACTAATTTTCATTTTGAAGCTATTAAGATATATTAATCAAATGAATTTGATTGAGAAGTTACATTCAGGTCTGATTTCAATTAATCCTTATATTAGAGGATTTAGGTGAAAATGCGAATAAAAGCACAATTAATGGTTAATTAATTTATTATAGGACATTGCATTGTCATTGGGCCTGAAGTCGCATACTAAATTCTAAAAGAATCAGATGACGGAAAGTGGGTGATAATTGAGTTGCAAGGTTCTATTGCATACATAGATAGCTAGAAAGATACACATAGGTGAAGCTAATAAAAGCATGTTAAAAATAAGCTTGTTTCACTAAGTTACATTAAAATTTGCAGTCACATGTATTGAAATACATGAGCCCAAATAAAATGAGAACAACTGAATTTAATTTCCTTATACTAATCAATACAAACTCAAAAAAAAAAAGACATTACAGAATGATGTGGTTATATAAAACTAATACAGTAATTCAAACAACCAATGACTTACAGGTATTTCTTCTAGGGCTAAAATCTGAGAACTCATCAACATTGCAGAAGCAGCACTAAGGAGTTTTCCTGTATCACCTTTTGCAACAACAAGACTGAGAAGACAGGCACATGCATAAGAAGTAAGAGTTGAAGCGTAACTGCTCTGACTCTGGTCTGCTGCACTGAATGTCGTTGAGGATATTTCCAATAATAAATCAAAAAGGGCATCTGTAACATTTAGAGTAAACTCATTAAACATGGTTTGTACAAATATTTAGATTTTTTTTTTCTCCAAGAAGAAGGACTTTTCAAGGATAAAAATGGTTTTTTCAAGACTGAAAGAATGAGCTTCTTCACAATAATAAAGCAATAATTGCTGATTCAGGTTTAGTTCATATAAGTTTCAGCATTAGATGAGATCTTTTATTTCACACTATAAGTTTCAAAATCAAACTTTGACAGCGTGTGGGCAGTAAGCTGGCGCAGATCTACATGCCCGTAGACCCTGTAGTGTGAGCCAACAGCACTAAGGGCCCACTGTCTGAGAAACCAAAAGAATAATAATAAAATTAATTAAAAGAATTGATCCTCAAATTTTAAAAGCTGAAAATATTTTTGAAATTTTATTTTAGTAAAACTTTGTATTGTTAGTAAAACTGAGAGGAAAAACAGAAACTTAACACATATTATGTAAGAACAACAGCGATTCTTAACTAATAGAAATAACTTACTAAGAATTGAAGTTTTTTTTTTAACTTTGGTTGAAATTACAAGATTGGTTCAATCTCAAGAGAGGGGAACAGTGTAAGTTTATGGGAGACCTGTTTCCTTGCTGATATAACTTATAAATAAAATGAATTCCAAAAATTGGGGTTAAAAAACAGACATAACTACCTAGAAGTGTTTAACAGGGTTCATACTCTATTCGAATGAAAAAATCCCATGACTTTTCCAAGACTTTTTCATGACTTCATAAAAAATTTCATGACCTTGTTACATGAAAAGAATAGCACTATTTTACGTCAAACTTGCCATATTTTTGGAAATGAGCATTAGCAAAACTGCTATGTGAATGCCACTACCTCTTAGAACTTGTGATGGAAAAGTATAAGTGTACACCTAAAAAAAACTAAACTATTCTTATTTCTCTTCATCATATAAATTTAAGTAAAGTAAAAATAGAATGAATGGAATATAATGATGCTTAAATGTCTCATAATTTTTTTATTAACAGGCAGAATAAAAATGAATGGGACAAAGGTTGAATGTCATGGGTTTCAATAAATTTTCTTCAAAGGTTGTTTTTTATGTCAACAGTGCATTTAATCATCCACATAACTTGACAGTTTTTTGGTTCTTTAAAGTAAAGCTGCATTCTTCAGCAAATTCATGTTTCTAAGTCGAATATTTATTTAAATAAAAAATTCAGAAGTAAATAAATCTTCTTATTCAAATGTACTTGTTTATTTATTTACACATTTTCAAATGCATATAAATCAAGAGGTTCAGGAATTCCAGAACATAGTGTTTGATTCCTGATGTTGAACGCAGCAGTGGGTCACATGGATTATTTTTGCGGGCCGTATGTAGGGCACTACCATTTTAAAGTATTAGAATTCCCCTATTTCTGTATTCTATCACCTAACTAAAGATCTTTATTTTCCAAAACCTTCAACAAACTAAGATAAACTCTGACAAACTTATTAGCAAAGTTTTCACAAGTGATGGAAATGAATTCGGATGCAATTGAATTGCGTTTTTTGAGAGGGCGTGCCAAAATCAAGAACTTTCAAGTTTGTTACTACAGAATATAAAATATTAGAAGCGTTGAAAATAATGGTGAATTCAAGATGAGTGATGTCCAAGCAGTAAAATCACATTGCAAAAAAAGAGGAGCGACTGCTACAGAAGTGGATGCAATGAGATTTCAAAATTCAAATTTGTCTTTGAGATCGTTCAATTTTCCCAATTTTATTAGCTTTTATATGCTCAATACTATTAAATCACTCTAGATTTCTAATGCTCTTTTAGCTACTGTTACTTTCTCTTTGGCCAGGACATTTTTCCATGACTTTAAATAAATTTCCATGACTTTAAATGAAAATTTCAATTTTCCATGACTTTTCCAGGTCTGAAATTTGCTTATTATTTTTCCATGACTTTCCAGGATTTCCATGACCCGTACGAACCCTGGTTTAAACAGGCAGAATAAAAACCTTAAAATAATAATAAATAAATAACATGACTTAAACAACTGAATTTAAAATGTAGAAAGGAATATTAAAGCAGTTAAAAAAGAACAACAATAAAGCAGTTAAAGCAGGGCCGTTAGGGGCCCTGCTGAATTTTTGCAGGGGGGCTCAAAATTTATAGATCCGGGCCTGACAGTAAGGTTCAGATTAACTTCCACAGACCAAAAATAACAACAAAAGCAACATATTTAAAAAACAAAAACTAATACAGTACAATCAGTACTCTAAAAAATCTCAAAAGGAATTTCAAAATTAATTTTAAATGTGTTACTTCAATGGCACTATCAAGAAACATATTGCACCCCGTCAGTGGCGGCTCGTGGGAGGGGTCAGAGGGAGCCTGGGCCCCCTCACTTTTTTCAGACAATTTATAACTTTTTATTTTTCTTTTTTTTTTCGTGCATACGTGCTTGAAATTTCAAGAAAAATTGGATTGTACTGTATTTTCCTGTGTATAATTGGGGGATTATCTGTTAACAAAGTGTTAAAAAGGTTACCTGTATTTTTTCCCTCAACACCAACGCATTGAACCTCAATATTTACAGCGGGAATCGCAGACACCGTTACCTTGCCTGTAGTTTATTTTACACAGCTTGAATGTTCTTACTCAATTCAGGATGTGTAAAATAAACAATGTACCGTAAAAGAAGCCTTCACGCACAAGATTAGCAGGTTTGCTCCTTTCTTGATTTTGTCTTCAAGTAATTAGTGCAGCGTACTATAATGTCAATTTTTAAAAAAAAATCATTTTTTATATTAGTTTAAAAAAAACCTTTCTAGATATTCTTTCACATTTTTAATTTAGTTGCTAAAATTTTATGTTAAATCAAAACTTCATTTTTCTGCATCGTATTATTCGCGGATTATGAAGATTTTTTTTTCTTCAGACTGATTTTAGGACTTCAATTTTGAAAAAAAAAGGGGGGGGGAGAGCTCCAGAACAACTTCCCGTAAAAAATTTTAAAGTTTGTCTACAATTGCGTTTTTGGAGCTGCAATTTCGAAAAATTGAAGGGAGAGAAGAAATCAATTTCTATTTATTTTTCAAGAAAAGAAAAAAAAAACGATCGGGGAGAGTCCCGAAGTTTCATCCCTTATGGCTTATAACCGCGTTTTAAGGATTCGATTTCTAAAAATTTTCATGGAGTCGCCCTGTACCGTTCTTTCCCTTAACATCACCAAAGACCATTTAAAATTGCATTTTTAATACTACAAGTTTCAAAATTGAGAGATTTGATGAGCAAATCAAATCAATCAAATTGATGAGATTTTTTTCCCCTACTGTGCCCCCCCCTCCCTCCATACAAATTATTTTCTAGTTATGCTACTGTGTGTGCATATGCGAATCGTTACAAGATTATTTTTTTTAATTGAAAAAATATCTTCCCATTGTTACACAGAAATTATTACTTGCTTTAAATTACTGTTCATGTAGTGTTAAAGAAATTGTGACAAGTTATCAATAATTTGAAGAAATTAAAAAAAAAATATTTTTTCTCTTTGTCTGAATAAAAAATTTGAGAATGTCCCATGGGCGTACACCCACATATGTAAATCGCGAAGAATTTTTTACTATAGTTTTTGAATGTATCTATTTTTAATTTTTTTTAATTTAGTTTATCTGTTTTTATTAAATTAATTTTAAAGCAAATACTAAGATGTATTTTCATCTTTGTTAAAGTTAAGTAATTTATAATTTTTTTTCATATTTCTCTGATCACAATACTTTCGAACTTTTGTAATTTGACCTTGCTTTAAAAAAAATTAATTTTACTCATTCAAAATAATTAGTTATTAAAAGATTAAAAATAATATTTCTATTGAATATATTAGATTAATATTGCTTTTTAAAATTTATTTAATTATTAATTTTGAACAGAAAGGAGGTGAATGATCCTCCCTCCTCTCCTCTTCCGAAGTCCTCCCTTGCAGTCTCCTATCGGTGCTGCAAGGGAGGCGTGCTACAGCGTTGGAAAGCACGCTGGACATAAACGTGAGATTACTAATTTTCGTGATGTATTTGTAGCTTTTCCCTATCTGATTAATTAAATTTTATTTTTGAAAGTCAGGGGGTGAGAGTGCATCACCCTGCCGGCAATCATGGACATAAACATGATACTATTAATATCTTTCATGATTTACGTAGTAGTTTAAGTAATTTGTAGCTTAGGGGCCATTCATCAATTATGTAAGGATGATTTTCAAATATTTTGACCCACCCTCCCCCTATGTAAGGGTACGTAAGATTTTTCAAACCCCTTCCCCCTATTCTTACGTAAGATTCTATTTTTTCAAAAAAATAAAATAACAAATCTTACATCACTGGAATCATTATTAAATTCACTACTATTAAACTTTTCTTTTTGTGTTAAGAAATATTTACTAAAAAATTAGAATCTTGACTGAATGTTATTTGGACATTTTTTTTTCTTTGTATATGATGCGATACTAATTAAAAATAAAAGATGCCATACATAGTGCGATTCTTTTATCATAAAGTAAGAAAAAACGTTTTTATTTATATTTTCCTTTAAATTTTTAATTTTATCTTTCGTTTTTACCATAGTGCTGCTAATGCACCTTATTTTCAAGCACATTTATTCTACTTGGCCTGATTGTCACGGAGCAATCTGAGGCTGCTTTTGCTTATATCTCAGCAACTAGACCAATTAGAGACTTCTGGATTTCACTAAATGATTTGCTTAATCTTAAGGTACAACTTAACACTGAAAAATTAAAATTTTGAAATAAAATTATTATTTTGGTTAGAATGTAAAATAGCAAATTTCATGTAATTTCCCCATTAAATGTTTAAATATAAAACCAATTGTTACAAATTTTGTTGCGTTACAACAGTAATGTTAAAAGCAATAATAATGAAAATTTTGAATCAATGCTTCTCTGAGGCAAGCATGAAATTAGCAAGCATAAATCCTAGAGAGCAACAAGGATTAAATTTTAGTGCCAACTGCTTAAAGTTTTAGACATGTATATAGTTTTTTCCCTTTAAGCACTGAGCATTTATATGGAAAAATAAGTTGAAGTTTAGTGATGGTAAAATTATTATATTTCTGAAATACATTTACACTAATAAGAATAAAATAACAGAATTTTTTTAAGAATATTAAGTAATTTTCATAACTCACTCAAAAGGACAAAATTTTCAATTCAAAAAAGGTCACTTTTCTTCATTTGTGGTGTCATTTTCTTGGAATTTTCGAAAACTACAGGAATGCTTAAATTGTCCTTTCTGACCCAGAAAGGCTATTTTGTGCTTTTGAGTCCGTTATGAAAAGTGCTTAGTATTTTTTAAAAAATTCTGTTATTTACCTTACAGATGCAAATGAAATATAATCCCAGTCAAACCACTTGACCGTGCGATTTTTAATATAAAATATGGACTTGTAAAATATTTTGTAAGAATGGGTTTGATCTCCCTCCCCCAAAGTAAGGGTATATAGAGATTTCACCACCCTCCCTTAAGCCCCTTACGTAATTAATGAATGGCCCCTTATCCTGTGTTTAAAATGAATTTAATTTTATTTATTTAACACAAATAATTATTTTAAGAAAGAACAATTATTTTAAGAAAGCTTACATTAAAAAAATATTTTTAAACAAAATTCTATTTTTTTTTCCAAAAATCAAAGGGGGGGGGGGGGCGAGTACACTCATGATCTGGCCCCCTCACGCTTTCAAGGCACAAGTTGCCACTGTACCCCTTCAAGGAAAGTGACATAACTCAAGAATATGTGACAAGAACATCTATATATATAAAAATGGAGTTTGGTAAATTTGTTCCCTAAGATCTCAGAAACTACCCGGCAGATTTGGCTGAAACTTTCACCGATTGTTCTTTTTGGTACTGGGGAGGTTTGTAGACCAGTTCGAAAAAAATCCGATTGATAGTTCCTTTTTTATTCTAATTTGTCCAAATTTTCGCATAAATGCCCCAATATGACTGTGAAAAAATACGTGCACATATTAAAATTATGTGTCCATCGAAAGCGCTTATTTTTCTGCTGAAGATGGCATCTGTTAGAAAGTTCTAAGTTGTATGAAAAATGAGTTATGAGCTTTTTTTGTTCCATGTTCGAAGGCTTTCCTCAACCCAATTCATTATTTAGTGTATCATCTCAACTCCAAGTTCATAGCTAGAACTGTTGAATATTTTTGTGCTTCGTCTGACTGTTTGAGGCTTTTCTCAAGTCAAATCTTAAAGTAACGTTTTTCCACAAGATTGGCTAAAAATAAATGAATTTAGCTGATCATTTTCCATTTAAACGGAACTTAAATGTAATTAACGGTTTTTTTTATTATTATCATTTGTGCGGATTGGACACTTACTCACTATCCAATCAATCAGCAGAAATATCGCCAAAATTTTTGCATAAAGATTCAGTAACTGATGCATTTGGTAGTTTTTTCAACTGTCGCTGTTTTTGAAGCCAAAGGTTACGTAATAATGTTTCTCAGCTTACACCATGTAAACAAAATATCGCCAATCAGAGAATCTTTAAAAAAAACTTTTTTTTTACTGTGGAAAATAATCCAGCAACTAAATAAGGCAAATCCATAAAGAGCAAAAAAACTTCCATAAATTTTCATTTTTGCACAATTTCAAACAATCGCCAAATTTTATTACTTATTTTGGAAATATTTCGTATGAAACCGTTTAGCGCCATTTTATTTTGACCAAAAGTATATCTCAGCATCTGGCGACAATATTTCTATAATAAAAATTATTAAGAGGGGGGAGTATTATCGAAGGTGTCCCAAAATGATTCTCGCAAATTTGGTAACATTTTAAACCGCACTAAGTGCCCACAATAATTGAAATTCCCCCCCCCCCAAAAAAAAAACTAAAGCAAGTGTAAGGGGAGCACGGGAGGCTACATTTTTTAAAACAGTTCGTGCATCAATAGCCATAACAGAGAAGGTTTTAGATGTAAAAAAAAGTACTAACAGATAAATCTTTTTAAACATGTAAAGTTTAATTTCATATTTCGGAAATTCTTCAAATTTGTATACGCTTAGATGTCGTGCTTTCGTTTCTAAATGAATACTATTTAGTTCTTAATACTTATTGCTATTTTAGTTTTATGAGTAAGGAAGAAGCTCGAATTTTAATCACGTCAAAAAGGTTTGTTTTAAATTCTTTCGCTTAAAACAGAAAACAAGGGCAAGTAACGATTGTTTCTCATAACTATTACTGACCCGGGCAACGTCGGGTGTTTTTGCTAGTATACATATAAAAATTTAAAAAATGTTAATTACCTATCACATCTGGTGGTTCATTCTTTAGTCCTTCCGGTTGCTGACCCTGCAACATATCTAATAATGCTTGCAATGCTCTTAAACAAAAATGTGGATGGTTTTTCTGACTTTCTTTAATTAGTTCAAAAACACCACATAAACCAACACCAACAATCTAAAAATGCACAAAGACACGATGTATATAGAATTTGTTCACAAAAGCAATTCATGTTTCTTAAGAAACATTTTTAAGAGAAAAAAGTAGGCATCAGATTAGAAGAAAAAAACACATCAATGCAATACAAAATAGAGTTGAGTTGTTAAATAACAACAGAACAGCGAATTTAAACATCAATTAAGGAAAAATATAAATATAATAATTTAAAAAAAAAAAAAAAACATAATTCATGTACACAACTACAAATGCAAACTTCCCGGAAAATTTTGAGGCGGTGGGAAAAAAATTGTTTTTTTGGGAGAGTTCAGAAAAATTGATTTTTTACAAATTAAAATGAAGTTTATATTAGTTATATTTTCTTAAAAAATACAAAAAATTTCAAACACTTAAAAATATATGTGCAATTCATATCATTATGTTCACTTTAACAGAAATATACACAACTTTTGCACCCAAATAAAAAATTAGCCCATAGCACTCTTAGTTCAAAAACAACACCAAAAATTATCTAAAATATTCCAATCGTCATTCTACCATTAATTTCAAACAAATATGATTTTTGTAAATAGCTCTTTTTTTTTTTTTTTTTACTTTTTTGGACAGAAACTTTTTTTTTTTTTTTGATAAATTGAGAATTTTAATTTAGAGTTACATTTATATGTATGAGTGTATACATGTACACACATCTATTAAGTGAAAAAATATAATTTTTACTTAACCCATTTCAATACTTAATAGAGACCAAAGTAACCAATTGACAAAATATAGGACAATTTTTGAAACACAGTACAGTCGACTCCCTCTACAACGCGATTCAACTTACATGAAATAGCTATAACGAGATTTTTTCTCCAGTAAATTATTTTAGACCTAATGCAAATTCCTCGTCCGCAACGCGAAATTTTTCAGAAGGGATTCGCGCTGTGAAAGTATCAGTTTTGTTATTGGCCAACAAAAATATTTTTTTCGCGAATGGACCTTCATCCCTGTATTATCACTTGTAGCAGAAATTCTCACTGTATTAGTCTGAACATAGCTTTGTCTGAGCATATACAAATAACTACTCCGCATTTACCATATTTTTTTCACTCTAAATCCGAAAGTTGAGGAAATATAATGATACCTAAGAGCAGTGTTGAATCTAAAGTTTGTAAAGATAGAAAGAAAAAGATAAAGTATCTGACAATTAAACAGACGTTAAAGGTTTTTGATGCGCTTGAACAACCAAAAAAATGCGTCAACGTAGCACGATAATTAGGTGTTAGTAAATTTTCCATATATTGAAAGTCAAGAAAAGGAAATCCGTAAAAGTTTGCTGAAGAGTGTCGAAGCAAAACCCAAAAATTATGAAAATGAAAGCTGCTCTTGTATTGAGAATTAAAGAAACCAGGAAGAGAGGTGCGGCCATTTAGATGGAAACGTAATAAAAGAACTAGCGAAGTAACCGTATTTAACTAGTATGTTGTGGTCATCACGAAACTTCTTTCTATATCAGGGCTGTCCAACTGGCGGCCCGCCAACTTCTTATTCAGCATGTAAAGAAGATGGATCGGCCTCGGTTTTCTCATTAAAATGTAAGCAAATTGTTTTATAATTCTTCTGGTTCATTGTTTTATAATTAATAATTAAACTATTAATTCTTATTGTATAAGAGGTAAAAGGTTATTGTTCAACTTTTTCAAACTGCGGCCCGCCAGGCGATCAGTTACCGGAATTCTGGCCCGTGGGCTCTTTGCAGTTGGACAGCACTGTTCTATATATTTCTGATAATTCTAATCCCTCCCCATGCATGACGAGGAAGCAATATTCCCAACAAAAACAAAATCACAGACCCCAAAACTTGACGACCTTCCCAATTCCCGATTTATTTTAAAAGCAAAGCAAAGGAAGAAAATTAAATATAATTTAAAAAGCCTTGCTTAAAATAATTACAGACATTTATTTGTTATCTAACACAAGATGGCAACAGTTAAAATTTTTAAATCATTGAGATAACATTTCCGATACTATTAAGCTATTTTTATTCAAACATAAAAAAATAAAAAAAAATCAGCTCCCCCATGAAGCGATTGGCGCTAAAATTGAACCAATGCCTGTTTACATATGGATTCACATTTATTCCAAATTTCATACAGAACGTAGCATTACTTCTTGATATATGGCACTCACAATGGAAAAAAAGAATGTTCGATTGCGACATCCTTTTTCAGCTGTTGATCCCAAAATAGAATCAGCTCTTATACCCTCCAAAGGCTACTTGTCCATAAATTTTTTGTTTGATTTCGTTCATTATTTCTTGAGATACAGCAGTCACAATTGATGACAAAAAAATTTCTATAGCTCAACCCCCATTTGAGCTATTGACACCAAAATTGAATCAGCACCTGTATCTGTTAAGGGCAACATGTGGACCAAATTTTGTTTGATTCCGCCAGTTATTTCCTGGAGAATAGCAGGCATGCATAACTCAAGAAACATCCCATTGCTCCACCCCCCTTGGAGGATTTCGTGCCAAAAACCAATGGGCACACGTTCACATAGGGCACATATGTGTACCAAATTTCGTTCGATTTCATGTGGTAGTTTTTGCTGTAGAGCGGCCACAAAAAACTGGTCACACACACACACAGACAGACATTTTCCAAAAATGGTCGAAATGGACTCAGCACACCTCAAAACCTTCAAATCTGTTAAAATGTGCAATTCAAAAATTTGCACGAATCCAATACTTTCTTCTATATATTAGATATAGAAGAAATTAAAAATGCATAGAATAACAATTTGATCAGGCAGCATAAATCCATCAACATCTTATTTTGTTTTCAAGTTACAAATATCATTACCGGATCTACTGCACAGTATTATTATTGAACACCATTTTATTATTACTACATATTGTACTGGTTTATTTTATGTCTCTCTATCCTGCTAATCACTGATTTTGTGCATCATGACAGTATTTTATGTTGTTTAAAACAGCTTTTTAAAAAATTCAAATAAAAATTCAGTTTTTTATGTAAGAAACGGTAATGTATATAGTAAAGGAGTGGTTTAAAACAGTTTTAAGTAGTGTTAAAAAGTGTCTAAAATAATTAGGTATGATTATGAAAACATTTACACATACCCTTTTCTACAACATGAAATTCTGACTTACGCAAGGAGTCTTGAAACGCATCCCTCGCGTAAGTCTGGATTCGACTGAACAGATTACTGTATAGAGACAGTTATAAACATTATATAGAGAAAAAACCTCATTGTGTTACTTGAATCTATTTATTCGAGAAAGGCCGTAAGTCTTATGGGAATTCATTAGACTTACGCCCTTTCTGCAATAATCGATTCACTTATGGACACAGAATTATAGTATACCTTTTAGTTTAACTAACGGAATACAATGAGTACTGAAGTGTGAGATACATGTAACAGTTTCTCACAATTAATCCCAACCATATAAAAAGTTTTTCTGATCTTTTGCAGTTGAGTTTAAAAAAAAAAATCCAGGACAATATTTCCAGTCACCACTGGCTCATCTCATTTTCAATAATAACTAGAAAATCGCCGGTCAAGAAATGAGAGGTGAAAATTGCCTCTATATTTGAACGAAGCAATTGCCTGTTTAGTGATATTTTGATAGTTGAAATTTCAACCCTAATTCCAGTAGATTAACCCTAAACTCCAGTTGATAGCGTTAATTGTTAACCACTTTTTTGTTTCTTCATTCCCCTGAATTTACAGCCTTACCAGTAAAATAGTTATGTTTTCAGATCCAGTTCAGCCTTGTTTCAAAAAAGTCTTTACCTGTATGTCAAACATTACGAAAACATATTATCAAATTATCATGTTGTGGCATGAGTTTCATGGTTGAAGACGTCAAGAGCATTATTCAATTACAAATACAAAAGTGACGACCAGCAACAGGCTCTGGGCCCAGCTAGACTGGTCCCAGTCAATTTACAATTCCCAGTGAAGATCAATGGCCCTCTTAAAACTATCTACTCCCTTGCTCATTACGCCGGTAGCAGAAACTGCGAGACGCGAGACGTGCGTCGCAGATTTTTCGGCAGCCTGCAGATAATTTTACCAAAGAACAAAACGAAAGAAAGGGGGGGGGGGGAAACAAATAAAAAAAGAAAAAAAAAGAAATACAACTTAGAAAAGATCGTTTGAAGATCGCTTTTTGAGCAATGGATGCTTCAGCATTTCGACTAGAAACATAGTCGCCATATTTGGTCATTCACAAAATCGAAGTAGAAAAGTGCAAAAGTTTTCAAAAACAAAGATGAATTGGATGTATTATCTTTCTGCCAAGAAATGAAAATAATTTAAAATCTACAGCAAATCGTTTTTTTATTTTTATTTTTTAAAACAATTTTCTTGAGAAATGAAAAATTTTATGTGAAAATTTCACCTTATCCTCATTGCTTTGGACGCAAAAGCGCTAAAACTTTTTTACTAGTTTAGTCTCATGAGGATTTTTATTTTGAAAATATTTTTTGCAACAAATTCAGAAATTAATATCTTAATTTTTAGCGTAGTCGCCATGTTTGGTCATTCCCAAGATGTTGGTACGTAAGACTCATGAAGTGCCTACGTTTTCAAAAACGGAATTGGATGTTTATTGCAATGCAAACTGTTGAAAATTAAGCAAAATGCGTCTTTTTTTTTGGTACTTCTTAATTATTGTCTTTAAAATTGCAAAATTTTATCTTCAGAATATTATCTTATCTTCATTGCTTTAGAGGCTAATGTGCTAAAAACTGACTATTTCACCTAAATTGTAGTTTTTTAAGGATTTTGAATTTATTACTACTTTTATGCAACAAATTCAAATATCTATTTATAACCAAGAATTTTTCGCGTAGGTGCCATGTTTGGTCATTCGCAAGATAGAAATAAACGATACTAATACTTACGTAAGTTTCCAAAAACAGAATTGGATGTTTACCTCAACACAAACTATTGAAGATAACATAAAGTGTTCAATAAAACGTGTTTTTTTTTCTTTTTATAAAATATTTTTTTGAAAAATGCGAATTATTATCTGCACAGTTGTATTTGATCCTCATTGATTTGAAGGCTTTGCTATGAGCTAAATATTTCATCTAAAATGCAGTTTCCTGCCAATTTCTCAGTTACTAATTTAAAAAATTTAAAAACCTATTTCAAAGCAAATTTTCCATATTATAATTAATATGTCCTGAAGAATTGGTTTTCATAGTGTGTAGAGTTCTATTTATTTTTATGAAAGTGGTGAAAGCTGCTTCCTCCCTCCCCCCCCCCCCCTATTGCTTTAAAACTCAGAGACAGTGGTGGCCACAAGTTTTTCGGGTCTAGTGGCCACTGGCCAGTTGGAAAATTGTCCAAGTCTTGGCCTTCACAAAGGACTTGTGTATTTTATTAAAACTTAAAATAAAACTAATAATAATGCTGCAGATTATTTTCAACTACCGAAAATAGTGTCGCAGACTGGCTAGAAAGTTTCTGCTACTGGGCTCATTACCACCTCTTCCAGTAAACTGTTCCAAGGTTCCACTACCCTGCTAAAATAATAATTTTTCCTAATGTCCATGTTAGCCTGAGATTTAAATAGCTTAAAACAATGACCCCCTTTCCTGTGTTCAGTGCTAAACTTCAGCGCGGTAACATCTTTCATTTTAATAAATTTAAACAACTGAATCATGTTCCCTCGGTCTCTTCTTTGCTCAAGACTGTACATTTTTAGCCTTCTAGTCTAAATCATAGTCTAAGTGAGAAAGTCCATTTATCAGCCTTGTAGCTCGCCTTTGAACCCTTTCCAATACATTAATGTCTTTCTTAAGATAAGGAGACCAAAACTGACCAGCATACTCCAAATGAGGTCTTACCAAACTTCTATATAAGGGCAGAAGAACTTCTTTAGATTTGTTTGAAATAGATCTATTGATAAACCCAAGCTTGTACTGGCCTTGTTACTAGCAATGCTGCACGGTTGGCTAAACTTTAAATCCTGACTTATTAAGACCCCCAGATCAGTAACTCATCATTACGGGCAATTATATAATATATAAGGACAATTGCTCCAATTTTCAGATCGACATGTTGCATGGAAAACCCAAGAACAGCTGTAGCAGCAGCAGCTAATAAAGAACAAAGAAATTAATTTTGTGCAAGTAGTTTTTAAAACAATATAACTTTTTAAATACCTTAGGAACTGAAGATGTCTCTTTATTATGTTCATCGTCATCCTCTGATTCTGAGTCTGTTAAACTTGATGTAATACTTTTCAAGTAAAGGCGGGTTGCTTCACAAGTTTGCTTTTCCAAAACACAAAGTCTAACAATTGCAAAAACTACAAAGGAAGATGGGTTACTTCTAACAGCAAGAAAAGGAGGTTGAAGGACTGGTAACTCTGATGAATCACCCTATGAAGAAATAGTAATTAAACCTATTTTTCCTTTAAAACAAGTTAAATGTAATCAAGTAAGCATTTGATAGAGATTATTCATTAAGGGTTGTTAACAAATTAACAGAACAAATTCCTACAGTATGAAATAAGTAGTTAAGTTGTTATAAACTCATTATGTAAATCTTTGTAAATTAATGTTTTCTAAAGACATATAACTACAAACATGTGAGCTACAGCTCAAAAAAAGCAGAAAACATAACTAATATTAGAAATTTTCCATCTGAGTAATAAATAGTACATCTTTGAAAATGGATGTTACAGAAGACAAAAAATATTTTTTCATGCTATGGTTTTGAAAGTTTTTATTTGCATGTCACAATTACAGTCGAACCTCCAAATATCCAACTTCCACATATCAAAATTTTCTATATATCAAAATCCCAGCAAATTTCAACGTCTATTACATACAGGGCCGGATTTGGAAGTGTGGAGGCCCCGGGGCAACGAAGGAGTGGAGGCCCCTAATCAGAGTTCGAAAAGATCATCATATTTACGAAAACATCCGATACTTTGATATATATCCGAATATTTTGATATATATGTATATATTCGATATTTTCAACCTGTGAAAGCTAGGATATTTTATAAAAATTTTATTGTGAAGGCCCCTTTGTTGTGGAGGCCCCGGGGCAGTAGCCCCGCCTGCCCTCCCCTAAATCTGGCCCTGATTACATAGAAAAATTGTTTCTATATATCGAAAAATCTCTATGTATCGAAAAAAAATTTCAAGACATTTCTGGGGTTGAGTATTGTTCTGGAGTTCTTAAAATTGTAGTAATGTCAGACGTGGTAAATTGACAACATAACTCGGTTTTGGTTAGATCACTGTTTAATACATGAAGTTACTTGTTCACTCTTCCAGTGACAATATTCCTCCGACTGCCAGTGAAGATTCTCAGTTAGCTTTGTGGGAGTTCAATTGGTTGCGCTATTGGGGTTTCCATAATTGTGCAATTGTGATTTCTCCTTTTGCTGATGAATTTATGGATTTCCCCACAGAGTATCTCCCCAGTGAATGAGGGTTGTCAACTCAAAGGAACATTATTTTTTTTTTTTGAGAATCAACACTGGAAGATATTTTACATTGTTCTATGTACATACGTAAAAAAAAATAACTGAAAATTTGAGATTGATATAAATATACAATAAATTTTCACTAACATTTTTCAATGAAGAAAAAAAAAATTAGGTTATATACACTGTTCGACACTGAAAATGCAACACCAAGAAGGAGTGTTCAGAAATTTATGCAAATTTTAGAGCAGACGTACATCACTGAGTTATGTAAATGATGTGATGAGCAGCTCTCCGATGCACGTGAAGTAAGATATAAGGGAAGGAACTTGCAGAATGGGCAATATTCATGTCGTTATTTCGGACTGGAGAATTATCGAAGAAATTTTGTTTCTTGTCTTGTTGGATATGTGTAACACGAGAGAATGCCAGGCCGCGGTCAACGAAGGCAATACCAGCGGATAGATGATTTTACAAGGAGTATGGTGATCGAACAGAGAAAGGGGGTTTGGTCTGTGCATTAAATCACAGCTGATACCCACATGGATGCGAGCACGGTGCGTTGGCTGTGCAAAAGATGGTTGGAACAACGAAATGTGGCAAGATTGAGGGGTGCAGGGGCAGCCAGAGTGATGTCAGAACGCGTGGATCGCCGTATCCACCGACAAGCTGTAGCAGACTCACAAGTCGCTTGTTCCTCGATTCAGCAGCAGGTGCAAGATACCCTGAATGTTCCTGTGTCAACCAGAACCATTTGCCGTCGTTTGGTTGCACGTGGTCTGCAATCACAGCGTCCGCTAAGAAGACTGCCATTGACCCCACAAAATAGACAGCAACGTTTAGTATGGTGCCGGACTAGAGCACTTGGATGACAGAATGGCGAAATGTCGTGTTCTCAGATGAATCCCGCTTCTGTTTATCCAGTGATAGTCGACGCATACGTGTGTGGCGTCGACGTGGAGACTGATCTAATCCGGCAGTAACTGTGGAACGTCCCAATGCCGACGTTGTTCTCGCTCTGTATTCTGCCTATCATTTTGAAATTAAGATCATTTATTATTCCTTGCTGTCTGTGTCTTTTTTCCAAATTTCATCACTTTTTGATCACTCCTTCTTGGTGTTGCATTTTCAATGTCGAGCAGTGTAAGTAGCTAAGTTTTTCCAAAAACGTACTTGTGTTCTGTATCTGACGATATATATTGCAGGTTCGTTTGCAAGTGTTTTATTGATAGTTTTTAATTTTGTAGTTACTGGTGGAGAATGGACAGTTTCTGGAATTACATGATATGGTTTAACGCGATTAGGAGGAACTGTTGTGCGTCAACCATTGATGTCTACTGCAATTGTTTTCTTCGTTTTGCTCAACACTTTATGAGGACCAGTATATGGTTGATGTAAAGGTGGTTTTACATGGTTTACTCTTAGAAAAATATGCGAAGATGATTTTAGTAATGGATGGATGTAATACTGATCTGTGCAAGGAGCACGTGTCACAATAGGATTCAGCTGTCTCATTCTGTCACGAAGATCAGTTATGAAATCCAAGTCGCATGCAGGAGTGTCAGTAGGATCAATGATGTTCACAAGGAAGACGTAAGGTTGTGCCATAAACTAGTTCTGAACAAGCAGATTAATGGCTGTTCGGATACCCAGAAGAACAACGGGAATTAGTTCTAACCATCTGTCGATATTTATATGAGCTTTTAAAGCAGACTTTAAATGCCGGTGGAAGCACTTGACAAGTCTATTTGTAATCGGATGATAACTAGTTGTTCGGATCTTTTGAGTGCCCAGTAAGCGAGTAATTGAAAAGCGAAACTGGGGTCGTTGATCAGAAGTTATTAACAATGGAAATCCGAAACGAGAGATCCAAGTGTTGAACATTTCACGGCATACGGTTGATGCTTTAATGTCAGATATGGGTACTGCTTCTGGCCATCTAGAAAAGCGGTCAATCATAGTGAGAATATATGTTTTACCCTAAGATGGTGGCAAGAGACCCACGATATTGACATGAATGTGCGAGAATCTGGCATTAGGAAGAGAAAATGTACCTGTAGGCATTTTGGTGTGCCTGTGTACTTTTGATTTTTGGCATGATTCACAGTACTGCTCCCACTGCTTTATTTGGCACTTCATATTAAGCCATACATATCATGCACAGATGAGCTTGGTTGAAGCTCCGATTCCTGGATGCTCCATGTTATGAAAACGTATCAAATATTAGTTTATGAAAAGAAACAGGAACGAATGGACGTTGAACACCTGTTGAAGTATCACAAAGTAAATTGCAGTCCGCAGTTTGGCATGGTTTGAGCTACAATTTTAAAGAAGATGTATTGTCTTCGAGAAATTTTTGAGTTTCTGGATCACTTTTCTGTGCATTTGCAAATTCTTTAAAATTTAAATTTTCAGCTTTGGTAGTCGACTCAACTTCGATTAGTGAGAGTATCTGCTACCACATTTTCTGAATCTTTCACATGGCGAATGTCTGTGGAGTACTGCGAAATGAAATCTAAATAGCGTAATTGCCTTGGGGAACATTTATTTGGATTTTGTTTAAAAGCATGAGTAAGTGGCTTTTGATCCGTATATATGGGGGAAATTCTGCCCTCTAAGATGTGTTTGAATTTTCGAATAGCAGAGTAAATGGCAAACAATTCCCTATCATAGGTTGACCACTTTTGTTGACTTTTATTAAGTTTCATTGAGAGAAAGGCTATTGGTTCCCACAGTCCATGCGATAGTTGAGATGAAGTTCCTCCTATAGCAACCTTTGAAGCGTCTACATATAAGCTTAATTGAGCTCCTGGAAGGGGATTTCTTATAAGAGTGGCTTCAGCAATCTCGTTTTTTGCGTCAACAAAGCTTGTTCAGCTTCTGCATTCCATTTCAGTTATTCCGACTGATTGCGAACCTTGGAATGAGATTTCTTTTTATTTGTATGTCCTTCTAAAAGTTGTATTACAGGAGCTAGTATATGCGCAGCTTTGGGTATAAAACATTCGGTAAAAGTTGAACGTACCTAAAAATCTATGCAACTGGGTTAAGGTATCTGGTTTTGGAAAATTTTGGATACAATGTACTTTATCTGGCAGAGGTTTTATTCCATTTTCTGAAAGATTGAATCCTAATGTTTCAGTATTGAACAAGTAAATCAGTCTCATAAATTCTAATAATTGCATGTAACACACTTAAATACTCAATTTTCGTTAAAAAACGTTTAAAAAAGCTGAAAATAATCCCTGTGTTTGAGAAACTCAACTCGCAATGCCCGAAGCTTGTACATTTGGAATTTCAGCAACCCTGTAAAAAAAAAATTCTCCTTGACCCAGCAACAATCTAAATTATCCTCAAGTCAAGGGCAGAGAGGGACTAGAAGTCTGGGATAAATGAATTTGGGATTTTCTGAGAAATTAACCGAAAGTGAGTAGTTTTGCACTTTAACTCGAAGGAGGAGAGGTGACTTGAAGGGCAGTAAGTGGGAGATAAAACTAGGATTAGACAAATGGAGCGAGTTTTTTCATTCATGGTGAGAGTTCATTCAAAAGTTACCAATGTTATCTTTTAGTTTTATATGGTGCCATACAGTGTTTGTTCTTTTTTGTTAAAATTCTGATTCATTAGGAAAAGTAAGACCATGTGCGAGAAGAAAAGTTCATGCCCTGTTTTTTTAAACCCTGATTTGCAGTCGACTCCAAAAAATTAGGTGCCAAAAAGCATTGAAAGGCTTTTTTTTAAGGAAAGAATGCTTAAAATTTATTCACTATCAAAGTCTATCTCAAACTTGTAACAATTCACAATTTATAATGTAATAAAATACCTGCCAAAACTAATGAATAAAAATTTTGAACTGCAGCCTATATTATCATTTGTATTCACTTCAAATTTTCATAACTGATCAAACCTCCACAACTCCACATCTCTCTGGTGTTTATGTATATATTTAACCTAAATTCCCCTCTTTATTTTTTAATGCAATGGTAGAATTTAACATGTTAATTTTACTATGGTTCTATCTTTAATTTTTAAAATAATTTTCTCAGATGATTCCATTATTTGTAATAGTATTTAATGAAATTTTAATAAACGTAACACAAATGAAGTTTTAATAATAACATAAAAATGAAGAATAGATAAAGACTCAATATATTAGTAAAATAGATGGTGTATAAGAATAACAATTATATTTATATAACAACGGATTTAAGAAGGAATTAATGTTGTAATGTTATGCACCAATTTCATGATTCTGAACAGTTACTTCAGTTTTTTTAGTTTTTGGTCCCCTTAAAAATTCTAGGTTTACAAGGTTTTGATGACTTTGGTTAAATGAGGCTCAGGACTAGCCATGATACAATTCCAATCAAAAATTAAAACAAGCATTTCAAAATTTTTAAATCATTTAAATATAAAAATTACCTTTGACTTATGCTTATCCTTTGCTTTAGATTTCGTTTTCTTTTTAGTTTTCTTGGGCTCAATTTTTTTCCTACAAGAAAGAAATAATTCATATTCAACAAACCATCCAACTTCCAATACATTTTCGTAACTACTCATTCTTGATGCATTGCGCAAAGAAGGAAAGAAAATAATGATGAAGTACAACTCCAAACTCAGTCACAACATCATCACTGAATTTATTAATATTCAAGTATCACATGCTGAGAAGTTCCGGAAAGAATGGGGGCCATAAAGAAGTAATTGGTGTTTACAACTTCCAATTAAAACCTTCCGAATAACTGCATTAGCTGTAGGACATACCTTTTACTTACCAAGACCAATTTTAATCTCTGAATATTCCTTTTAATAAAGTCATGCTTCTATTGTGCAAAAAATTCAATAAATTTCTGCCTCTCTTGAGAGATTTTTTTCCATCAAGATGTTACAGATGAAAAATAATTTTATTCAAATTTTTTCATCAATTAACTTAAAGATTTAAATCCGAGTTAATGAGGAACTGTCAAAACAATTTGACAATCAAACCAAACAAAAACATCTTTTTTGCTCTTCAAATGTGCATAAACATTACACAAAGATACGTTTTTAAATTTTACCGCTTACAATGAGCTAAAACAGGTAAATTTAAGAAGGGAGGGGGTTGGACAATGTGCAAATTAAATTCTGGCCTTACTTTTGATCGGAAAATTGACGAAACATTTCATGAAATTCCGCACGAAGGACATCTTCACTAATTTCGCCAGGCTTACAGTGGGGCCCACAGCGCATATTTCTAGTAAGTGAGCGAGAATTGTTTCTATTTACTATCACAGAATTGTCAGGAGTCTGTTGAACATCGGCGGCGGCCATGTTGTTTCACAGATACTGGGGAAACCGGTATATATTTCTAAAAAATGTATTGAATTGTGGTACTTTAACTTCAGCGCATTGCCATTATAAGCGAATGAGAAATTTTTGTGTGGGAAGTTAGATCACTTTTTTTTATACATATAATCGTGATCAGCTTCGGGTTCCTTCAATCCATTTCGAAACAAACAGCGCACTAGCAGTCGCACTTTTAGTGTTGCCAGAAATGTTTTTAGATGTAATAGATATTTTTATTTATTTATTTACACAGAAGCTGAAGCTAACCAGCTTCACATACATAAAGCCTTTTTCTTTTTAATTTTGCCTCCAGACAAACACAGAAAATGTTTTCAGCACAAAAATAAAATTAAAAAAAAAAACGCATGGGGCATCGGTTCGACGAACCTCACCGGTCGACTGGTGAGCAACCTCTTTGCCACAGCGTTCTTGAGAGCTACCGGTTTAACTGGTTGCTTCTAGAGTCCCTAGGGACTCTAGTTGCTTCCGATGTCGTTTTATGAGCCTCACTGGTTGATCTAACGGTCGACCACAACTCTAGCTGGTTGATTGGTTGATGGAACCACGTAATATTTTTTCCGTAAAATTATTTAAAAAATGCAATCTTGAAATACCATTGAGGAGCTTGAAAGACTTAAGATTATCCAATCAAAGGCCAAAGGCCGCCAAAACGTAAGTTTCAAACATTTTTTGAGGAAAAAAAGTATTCTGTACGCTGTACAAACTCACGGTTTCAGGCCCCTCAGTTTAAAAGAAAATAATTTGATAAAAACCAATGTCGAAAGAATTCCAGTGGTCCTCAGAACCCCCCCCCCCCTCCTAATATCCAGGGCCTGATTACCGCACAGGCCTGGGCCTGAGGCCCCTCTTCCTAAGGGGCCCCAAATTACTTAAAGAATTATGCATAGCATTACAACTATACAAAAAATACACACATTTTTAAAATAATAGCCTTCAGGGGGCCTCCAAATTACTGTGGTCCTTGGGCCTCACTTTTAGTCAATCGGGCCCTGCTAATATCATTGAAGATCGAGTAAAATTTAAATTTTTGGGCTTTAATTTTGAATAACTTCATAAGAGAACAGACGAATCCACTCCCGCCATAACATGGAATTCCAGTTTCGAAAATTTGCTGGAGGAAAGTACTCGAACCTCTATCATTTTTTTATCGTTCCCAAAGATGGTCTAAAACTGTGTTTTTAAATTAACAGTATCAAAAATTTTCTGAGAAAGGTCCCCATCCCCTCCTCTCTCTAGGCATCATCAATGAAGAACGTTTTAAATCTCGTTTTCAGTGCTTCAATTTCGAAAGCTTCCGGGGTGAGCCTCTTAAAAAAACTCCTTTTCCACACATCTCTGAAGATCGGCAAAAATTTCGTTTTTGGAAACTAATACTTTAATACATAAAAAGTAGTCGAAAACTTTGTATTGCATAGTGAATAAAATATGACAACGTATATAAAGTACAAATTCAAAATGAAAAAAGGTTAAAAAACCAGCAAACAGCTGTTTCGGCACTCTAAAATACAAGTGCCATCATCAGTGCGATTAAAAACGAAGACAGGTTTGGTTGAACCTGTCTTCGTTTTTGATTGCACTGATGATGGCACTTGTATTTTAGAGTGCCGAAACAGCTGTTTGCTGGTTTTTTAACCTTTTTTCATTTTGAATTTGGACTTTATATACGTTGTCATATTTTATTCAATAATACTTTAATGACACTCAGAACCAGAAAGCTCTCCCCCCCCCCTCTCTCTCTCTCTCTCTCTCTCCCCTTCCCTCTCTTCTCTCTCTCTCTTAATTGGACAATTACAATCACAATTTTTCCCCAAAATATTGTTTAGCTAATAATGTATCAATTGTTCACCATTAAAGCGCAGAAGTGTTTCTATCTGTTAAATTTCGTTTAAGTAAAACATATTTAGTTGTTAAGAATAATTTCCTCATATTTAAGTGATATCCTAGTCGTTAGGTAAAATTTAATATCTATAAGAGCTATGGGGCCGCTACATCTCCTAATAACAGGGCCAATTTTTTCAAACAATCCCCACTGTCGAAGTGTCTTAGATTGCTTTCAGCAACAGAAATTGCTTTGCCTCCCGTATTCTCGAGCTTCTCAAAAGAATGTTAGTTTTCATTATTTTCCTCTAACATGGGAGTTGACTGTCGTAAATGGCGAAATTCTAGACACAAGAAAACTCTGGATTAACACGCATTTGCATGAAATTAAAAACAAATATGCTGCTCGATGATCTTTTTTTTTTTTTTTTTGAAAGATATACCAGGTAACCATAAACGTTATACCCATTGAGAAGGAATACTCTATTCCTTCTCAATGGTTATACCAGGTAAAATTTTTTATTGTTTTGTCTGAATTTATAAGAATGTGTTTTTTTTTCCTTAATCTCGAAAGAAGGATTTAATAACATTAGCGGAAGAACTCGGGCTTCCATCTCCGCCCAGTTTAAAAATAATTAATTTAACTAACCTTATTTTACTGCAGCATTTAGTTAGAATGAACAATATGCAAAATATTTTTTTGAATAAAATATCGTAGAACGAATTGAAACATGTTTAACCGAGAAAGAAATTTGAAGCAAAAACAAAAGCCGAGAATTTTCATCGTTAAAATAGTATGCCAATTTTACTTGATTGCTTTCATTCTCAGCTGAAGAGGTTCACCAACAATTTGTTTAGGGTTATAGTTTTAGTATTGTGCGAGCAAAGAAGTATAGTTTTAGTACTGGCGAGATTTCACCATGTTAATTAAACCATTTTAATTATTTATGATGAGTGGAATAAAATGGTAGAAAGATTACAGAATTCTATAAGTAAAAAGAAATAATGGTAGATCAATTAAAAAGAAAACTACCACCATATATCCGTGAGAATTTTGTTGATGATTTGCATAGCATGACAGAATTAAATCATAATTCAGAAATTAGAAATATACGAAACAGAAAATTTTTTAGTTAATTTATTCGGCAATTTGAGAAAAATAACTCAGCTACAAATGCAAAACAATTAGCGCTAGCCAAGCAAGGCAAAGAAGTATCATCTTCTTTTGATAATAATTCTTAATGTCATATAATTAAATTATCTAGCATTAATTGTTATTCTTGTCAGTCTTATGGTCATGAAAATGTAGTTCCATCAAGAATTGATAAATATCGAATTCAACATAGTGGAAATGGCTGCTTAGAACTACGAAATTTGCATTAATTTCTGACGTTTATTAATGCTTCTTGGATGCTCATTTCTTTCTACGTGGGCCAGAATATCCACAAGACTTTAAAAATTAATTTAAAAAGAATAAAGCAAAAAAATTATGCATGCAAACAAAACTTACTTGGCTTATTAGCATTTTCTACGATACGGCATGGGTTTGTTTTACCTTTTTCACCTGCCATTAGACAGTGGTTGAAGTGCCCAGTATAGTTTGTTGGAGTTGCGAATCATGCTGAAATTTACTGCCTATTACTACATTTCTTGCAACAGTGAAAGAAATTACGTTTCTAATGAATGCCGAAGTAATTTAGAATTTCAAAAAGTTGCTGTCTATGGAAGTTGTCCGCCGTAAGTTATACTAGAAGTAGCCAATTTAGAAATCCGTCACTGTAGTAAACTGAACACTAAATTATTTTCCCACTTTACATTCTTAAATCAATATGATAGAAATAATAAGTTGTCTTCTCAAAACGAGTTTGGTATTTCAAACAGCCTGAATAACGTCAAAGCACTATTAAACGGATATCACCACAAATTAAGAGGGATCAAGTTTGACAATCCCGAAAATTTTAAAATTTCAACAAAGAAATACGAATCATTGAAAGATAGTAGTGCTGTACATGTAAAGGGATATTGCGATAATTGGGAATCTGGCGCGGTCGTCTCATTTTTGGTGTAAATAATTTTATTTTGGTAACCCTGCTGATTTATAGTAACCCTATGTGAATAGATGTTCCGGTCTCTTTGTTTAGATTTGCGAAGAAAAATATCTCTCGCGCAGGTGCTGGAACCAGCACCTGCGTTTTTGGTTCCAGCACCTGGAACCAAAAATTGACGCCAATGAAGAAAGATCGCCAAATTCCCAATAACCGAAATCTTCCCTTTAATTGATATCTCCACTAATTATTATCAGAGCATTATGTTCAATAGCCAAACATGAAGACGGGAAGATTACTTACTGTCCAAACACGGATTGTATGGAATTTTCAAACGTCCAGATGACACGAATCTATCTGAATGAGGGGGAAAAGTAAAAATTTGATGCGCGTACTCCGCTTATTTGAATGAGACTCTGCTTCTGCAAAAGCTGACATCGCTAAAAATAATAGATTTGTCCATTTCCGGCTGTAAAACGGATGTTTATCTTTCCATACAATCTGTGGTCAGACAGTACGAATCCATCGACACCTGGTTCGATGGTCAGTTAACTGTCGTTCGGGAGAAGAAGCTTATTGGACATATACATACATAGATACATACACTCAGTTTTTATTTATATAAGATTTACAGCCAAATCATTTTTCAATTGTTCTTGATTTGCCATAAAACTTGCAGTCAAATCACTTTTCGCAGAGTTTATTGCTTCCAATAATTTGTTCATCTGTTCCTCCATTGCGCGAGTAATAACCATAAAATGTCCAGGCAGTCTTCACGACGAAATGTCCAAGGTGCCAAGGTACCTCTGTCTGATGTATCAGTCTGCTTCCAGAACAGGATATTTTTCAGTTTCTATCACATATAATTTGCAAAAAAAAAAAAAAACACTTTATAAATAGAATTAAAAAACTATTTCTGACTAATGATAGTTGCAAAATCCCTATTAGACGGTTTTCACGGCATTCACCATTCTTTATTTATTGTAGAACGAGATTTTCTCGCTAATGACAAACAGTACTTCAAGCTCACTTTTTGACGCTTATCTGATAGAACACCATCAGGAAGAAAATACAGTTTTACTGCAAAACATGTGTGCTTTCTAATGATACCAACGAAAAGAAGATGCAGTGAGACAAGCTTGAGCTACAGCGCATTAAAAATAGATTATTTTTCATGTGAACGATTTTGACAGCCACTTTGGGTGCCAATATGTTTTAAGAAATCAATATTCACGCTCTGTAACTATAACCCATTAAAAACATGTATATTTACAATAAAATCACAAAGCACGAGCTTTTGAATTATTTTTGTTCAGAATTTATGACATTCTAAAATCCAGGAAAAAGTTTCTCCACTGCGTTTTTCTTGCGACTTAGCATGCGTGCTACACAACAATTAATCAACTTAAATTCATAAAATTACTAGAACGTATTAAGAACCTAAACTACCTTTGAGCTCCTAAAATTTCAGGCTTCCAGAGTGATAAAATTTTCTGCAACCTGCTCTTAAACGTGGCAATTTGTTACAGCATACAGAATTTCGAGCTCATTTTTTTATCCTTAAACAAAAAAACATCATCGAAGAAAAAACTTACTTTGAACGAAAAAAATCTGCTCTTTCTAATGGTTTCAACGAAAATATGATGCGAGGTGAGAAACTTGAGCTATAGCGCTTTGAAAGTGGGCTTTTTTTTACTTGAACGGTTTTGATAGCCACTTTGAACAACAATATCATTTAGAAAATCGATATTTAAGCTCTGCAACTGTAACCCATTAAAAACAAGTATTTTTACAACGGAATCCCGCAGCACGAGCATTTGAATTACTTTTATTCAGATTTTATAACATCTTAAAATCCAGGAAAAATTTACCCCATCGCACTTTTTCACAAGTTCACTCGCATGCTACACAAAATCTAACGAGCTCAAATTCACAGAAATACTTGAATATATAAACCGCTAAACGTACTCTAAGCGCGTGAAATTTCAAGCCTCCAGTCTGATAAAATTTTCTAAACCTTGCAATTTGGAGCAAAAAGCTGATCCGCCATTTTGGATCACATTTTCCGGAGATCTTAGATCCTCTGGACTTTGATCTAGGATGCTGAAAATTTGCATAGGTTAGTTTTAAAGGCATTTCTACACTTCTATAAATTTCCATCCAAATCGGAGATGGTCGAGTGGGGACATAAAACTCATACAAATGCTTTGCTTTTCATCATCCAGTTTTCGCCAATACTGCTTTTTCGCTGTAGGCAGGGCCGATCCTAGGGTGTCGGCCGCCCGTGTGCAAAGAACTAATTTGCCGCCCCTCAAAAGTAATTTGCATATTTTGACTAATCTTAGACGTCCATAAAAGTATTTCTTCAAATTTCTATATTAAGTTCTAAAAGAAGAAGAAGAAAAAAAAACAAGAATGATGTACTCATAAAAAGGAAGAAAAGTTCTATAGTAAGAAACTTAGGTACAATTTATATCTTTGAAGAAAGTAATAGATACTAAAATTTACTAGTCGTAAAAACGCATTTTATAGTGTCTTCGGTGACATCAGAGAAAGGATAGAGGAGGGGGGATTGCTCCCAGAAGATTATCGAAATTGGCGCACAAAAAATAGTTTTAGTAAGCTTTGGTTGTGTTTGGTTGCAAGGAGAGAAAAGAGCCAGGTATATTCAAGGTGCATGGGGAAATTTTCGAAATTGACGTCAATATCGCAATTTTAGGAACTTTTTTGAGACTTCAGGGGAAAAGTAATGTTGGAGTTCTCTCCTAAAATTCTTTCAAAATTGAAATCAATTCGAAGCTATTTTTTGTGACCGCAGCTTGGGAAAGATCGGCGCTCTTACCGAAATTTCCGAAACTGAAGTTTTAAACAAGCAGTTTTGGGTTATCTTTGTTGACGTTGCTAGAGGGAGGGAGATTCAATCATCTCCTTTCGAAAGTTTTCGAAATTAAAGTTTAAAACGCAAATTTAGGCTGCCTTTGGTGACGATAGGAGATCTGGCGACTTTCCTCCGCTTATTTCTCGGCACTATTGTTTCAAAAACCCATTTTTGGCTATATTTGAAAACGATAGGGAAAACGTGAAAATATTCCGAACCGAAATATATTTTGGAACTAAAATACATTTTAGACTATTTTTGAGAAGGAAGGGTTTTGGAGCCCCCAAATGGATATTTCTAAAAGCGCAATTTTATGCTATCTTTGGTGACGTTAACAAAACTGGGAAGCTTCGGCGGATCTTTCGGATATTTTTCGATATTAATGTCTGAAAAACACAACTATAGACTTTTGTCCATCTCACTTCGACGATTGATGGGTATATGCCCTAGCGCCGTGAAAAGTTACATAAGCCAGGCAGTTCTCCAGAGTTTTTTAGAAAATCGTATTTTACGCACTGTTTGATAACGATGGGACAAAGAGCGGGCGGGGGTTCAGTGTGCCCTCACGAACTGTTTTTTGAAACTGAAGACAATTTCAAACTGAGGGTGTGGGATTAGGGGGCTCTCTAAAGACGCTAATTGAGACTATATTTGGTAGTAATGTTTGGGAATGGATTTTGGCGCTCTCCATCGCAAAAATTTCGAAAAAGAAACACGAAAAATGTCATTAAGAAAATTTTGATGACATTAAGAAGGACTGTCCTCTGAAAACACATTTTGGATTTTAAAGCCAACATTTTCAGGCTATGTTTGAATAAGTTAAGGTGGAAGGGGTGAATCAGAGATTTAATTGGGTCCTTAAAATCGGTGGTTCAAGCAGCAAAATTTTCCGAAATTAAAGTCCTAAAAACGCAATTTTAAGCCTTCTTTAGTTTCGTCAAGGAGGTCATGGCATCCTTTTGGATCTTCGTTTTGGAGCTACGTTTAAATTTACTACCCGAGGCAAGAGCCCTGATCTGAAACGGGCAGTTCATTGTTGATTTTAATTCGAAAAAATTGCTGTAAAGGGGGAAAATTAGAAAATTTTAGTTCGTTATTCATATATGTTTGACTCTCAGGGGAGTCGCAATTTTCCACTGTCTCTCCACGCATCCGCGATTGTTGAAAACAGAATTTGTTGTTTTAAATGCTTGCGACAGTATCTAATCAGTATAGCTTTTGTTGAATACAATATATAAAATATGTCTTCATTGTTTAGGTCTAAAAAAGCTTGAGAGTGGGGGGAGGGTAAACATTAGTGGCCTCCCTGGGCCCTGAGTGCTCCTTTTAGAAGGCACCCTTTCATGCTTCAAGAGGGGGGGGGGTATTTCCCTTATTCCCCTCCCCTGTATCCATGCCTGATTACCGGTTCTGTCACAAATTTTGCAACTAAATGAAGCATGTGTGTAAAGAGTAGATATTAATGGACAATAAACCAACACAATGTTCCCTAACAATCTATTTATCTTAAACTATGCTATGCTGTCGGGAAATTGAACTTTGATAATTGAACATTTAAAACTCAGCATATTTATTTGACTTATTATAAGTTATCTTGTGAGAAATTCTTGAGGAATTTTGCTTGATTCAAAGAACTATATGATGCGGCCTGTGGCCGCCCCTTGCCTTGGCCGCCCTTGTGCGGTGCACACCCTGCACACCTGCTAGGATCGGCCCTGGCTGTAGGGGAAAAGCCACCCTCAAAATCATAGCGTTATACAGAATAAGGAATACAAGTTTGTAGTTGCTGAAAGGGAAATGATAGAATTCAAAGAAGTGCCTACAAGGGGAGTTCATATAGCACAGCCATGAAACTGTTGAAATTTTCAGGAGAGTTAATTCTACAGGGTTTTTATTTTTTTATGGGGACTCGTTCTTGGGGCCAGTTCTCTTCTCCTTGGGTTTGGTTCTCTTCTCCGTAGCATTTGAAGGGGGTGCGCTAGGCTGTCGCGTCTTTAGGTCGAAAAAAAAACTGTGCGAGGGGGGGGATACGCATTTTGCGATCTTTTAATTGTTTAAAACGCATGTTTTAATATGCAGAGGGAGAGAGAAGGTTTTGTTTCTGATTGAGCAGGATGTCATATTACTCGACTTTAGTACAAACGAATACAACTGAACATGATATTCAATTATGTTTAGGAAAGGGAGGCCGGGCAAAACTTTCAAGATTGTAGTTCGAAAACAGTTTTAGGTGATCTATTGTGATGTTAATGGAAGAAGCGATTCGGGAATCATTTCAAAATAAATTTTCGAAATTTCAACTTCAAAAATATGCAATTCTGAAGTATTTCCGATTGTGACAGGGAAAGGATTTTTTTTTTAAATTTTAGTTCAAAAATACAGTTTTAAACGATCCATAGTGAAGTTAAGGGAAAAAGAGATTCGGGGGCTATCCCTAGAAATAGTCGCGAAAAATTTTCGACGTTGTACAAAACGCAGTTCCAGAAGATTTTTGGTAACGTTAATGAGAGAAGAGTTCGGAAAGAGAATTGAAATTCCATTTATGTAGGTGATTTTCAATAACGTTATAAGGTGAAGGGGGGGGGGGGGTCGGGGAATCTCCCTCGTAAGGTTTTCTGGATTGTGGCCTTAAAAAAGAATTTTTAGACTATCTTCGGTGATATTAGGTGAAGGACAGGTTCGGGGGACCTCCGGAAGTTTTGTAAAAACCAAAAGACGGAATTTATTCGATCTTGAATGATGGGGATGGGAGGGCATTTCCCAGGGATTACGATGAGAGCATTTCTCTTGGAAGTTTATCGAAAGTGCAGTTCCAGGCTCTTCCTCTTTTTTGCGCCCACGACGGTGAGCAATATGTTGCGCATGCTGAAATTGTAAATACCTCCAGCAACATTTATACAGGTTCAGTCATCCCTCCCCCTTTATTTCTAAGCAAAGGGTGCTTTAGGAAAAAAAAACTATTGTAAAGTTTTGAACCTCACATAATTTCTATCCCAAGGGAAAATATATATTGTTACAAATTCTGTAAATAGTAATTATTGTAGTAACGTAACCTGTAAATAGTTTCCCGTGATGAATATACAACCCCTTAACATATGGCTAAAGTATACAACCCCTATTCTTTTTTTCTTATTTCATTCACTGATTTTATCAATGAAAGTGTAGTTGTAGAACGTTGTAGCATTTTCCGGAATCTTTGAGAGCTCTCTTTTAGGTGTGTATATAAACGGTTACGCTGGATAAAGAGTTAGTTTCGATTGAGAATTTGTTCTGAGAGTGTATTAGCTCTGTTTATTGCGAGGCATTTCGCTGTGTTGTTTTCGTATTTGGAAGTAAATACGTGTGTAAACGTTGAGTTTACGGTGTTGTGTGATAATTGCTTAATTGCTGATGATTAATTTAGCAGTTGTTAACGATTTCTTCTGTACATAGTGTAAATAAAGCTCCTGTGCTTTTATCAAGAACTGTGTCTTCATTTCAAGAAAGTGGAA
Source organism: Uloborus diversus (assembly GCF_026930045.1). Lineage (NCBI taxonomy): Eukaryota > Metazoa > Arthropoda > Arachnida > Araneae > Uloboridae > Uloborus > Uloborus diversus. The sequence goes on along the minus strand of NC_072731.1, from coordinate 152,375,523 downwards.
GTCGCGCCGGATCCGTTACAATTGGCGCCCAACGTGGGGCTTCTTCTGGACTTTCTTGGAGTAAGTGTGACTTTGGACATTTTTTCATAAAGACTGTTTGAATTTATAGACTTTGTTTTTATGGTGATTACTCGCGCAATGGATGACCAATTAAAACAACTTCTGGAAGCAATTAATGCTGCGAAAAGCGATTTGGCTGAAAGTTTGGCGGCTAATCAAGAACAATTAAAAAATGATATGGCGGCTAATCATAAGAACAATTAAAAAGTGATTTGACTGCAAGTTTTACTGCAGATCAAGAACAATTAAAAAATGACATTGCGGCTAATCAAGAACAATTGAAAAGTGATTTAATGGTACTGAAAAATGATTTAGCTTCTAACCAAGAGGAAATTAAAAACGACCTTACTTCGGTAAAGACTGTAATGGAAAATAAATTTAATGAGATGGAGCATCGAGTTGATGCTTTTGATGAAAAATTTGAAACAGTAGAAAACCGTATCGCAATAGTTGAAAATCATGTGGATGAGAAAATTAAAAACTTGGAAAGGAGATTGGCGATCGCGGAAAGCAGCTCTGTACAGTTTGGCGCTGCCACATCGGTTGCTCGACCGTCCATTAAACTTGCCACATTTGATGGGAAAACTTCGTGGCAGGTTTACAAAACTCAATTCATGATAGTGGCGGAAGCGAACGGATGGGACTCTGCTACCAAGGCCTGCCATCTTGCAGCATCCCTGAGAGGTGACGCAGCGGACATTCTTCAGACCCTTCCGGACAGCCAGCGCCTGGATTTCGCCGCCCTCACATCTGCGTTGGAGCTTCGCTTCGGTGAGAAGTGCCGGAAAGATTTCAGCCGACTCCAGTTGAAGTCCCGTTTCCGGAAAACCGGAGAAACCCTGCAAGAGCTAGCGGCGGACATCGAGAGACTGTCTCATCTTGCTTTTTGCGACTGCCCTGCGGATGTTCGAGACAACCTGGCACTCATCTACTACATCGACGGGGTTCGAGATCCGGAAATCCAGAAAGCTCTACGGATGGCGGATGTCAAAGACCTGAGTTCTGCTGTTGTGTATGCGATGAAGTTCGAGGCCGTCCAGCAAGCAACCCGCAAGGATCGCCATTCAATCCGCGGCGTGAAAACTGATGAGCCTGATCCGGTTTCGTCACGCTTTGCTGAACTGGAAAAGCAAATAAAAGAAATTGCAGGAATTCTCAAAAGGACTTCGGCTCCTAAGTACCAAAATGGACAATCACTTAAGTGCTGGAAATGTGGCGGCGAGGGTCACTTACGAAGAAACTGTGAAGCTCACCAAGAAACCAGAGGGAGCACCTCTCCCTCGCAGGTCCAGGAAAACTAAGCCATGGCAATCTCGCGGGGCGGAGGTCGCCAAATTGGAATGAGCCCCATCTTAAAGTTTTCCAGATTTCATCGACGAGTGGCGGCAGTAATGGACTGTTTGTTTACGCATACGTAAACGGGTTTCCCTGCGAACTGATTATTGACACTGGAGCCAATGTTACAATCATTAGAACAGATGTGGCTCATCAATTTGGACTCAACATTCTATGGACGCCGCCCTGCGTTACCCTCCAAACTGTGACAGGTGACTAGATCGAGATTGAAGGTGAAGTAAACTTAGAAATTGTGTTTGGAAATGCCACTTACCATCATACGGCATTCGTTGCTGCTATCACGGACCCCTTCATTCTCGGATTGGACTTTTTAAAGAAGTATGACTTCAACCTCGACTTCAAGACTAATGAGCTGCACTCGATGAGAGAAGACATAGCCGTTTTCCCCGCAGAAAGTGATGTAAAATCCGCTCATCAAATAATAGCCCAAACAGATTTATCGATACCCTCAAAGTCAGAATCATTAAGATCTGGCTCCACTGAAGAAAGCAATAGTTTTCGATTTGGACTCATTGAATACCCCAACCTAAACAATAACCTAAAAGGAGTGCTGGTAGCATCTACGCTTGTGGACCTTTCTAAGGATATAATTCCTGTGAGAGTCGCCAACGTGAGTGAAAGGCCAAGGAATATCCGAAAAGGTGAAGTGTTGGCAACTTGTACTCCAGTAAACTGCATCATTCGAAGAATCAATTCCCCTGAGACTGTGTCTTCTCAGTCCTTGACATCGAAGTTAATTGGGAGTGCGCCGTTATCGAATGATCAAAGAACTGCTGCGGAACAATTGGTGGACGACTTCAAGCATCTGTTTTCATCTACATCGGAGGATGTGGGCCGGACGGATTTAACGCAGCATAGGATCTATACTGGAGAACACCCCCCTATTAAACAGCATCCAAGACAACTACCGTTTGCCAAGAAGGAAGAGGTCGAGACCCTCCTGAAAGAGATGCAGGAGAATGATGTCATCGAACCCTCGTCCAGTCCTTGGGCCTCTCCCATCGTCTTGGTCCGAAAGAAAGATGGCTCCACCAGATTTTGTGTCGATTACCGGCGGCTGAATGAAATCACCAAGAAAGACAGTTACCCTCTTCCACGGATCGACGACACCTTGGACACTCTTTCCGGACACAAGTGGTTTTCGACCCTGGACTTGAAGAGCGGCTACTGGCAGGTTGAGATACACCCTGATGACCGAGAGAAGACAGCGTTTACAACTGGACAAGGTTTATGACAGTTTAAAGTGATGCCCTTCGGCCTCTGAAATGCACCAGCTACGTTCGAGCGTCTTATGGAGACAGTGTTAAGAGGACTTTCCTACCAATCCTGTCTGGTCTACTTAGACGATATCATCATCGTGGGACGCAGTTTCGAAGAACATCTGGCAAATCTTAGGAAGGTGCTGCAAAAGCTTAAGGAAGCCAACCTGAAGTTAAGCCCGTCCAAATATAATTTGTTCCGCCGGGAAGTGAACTACCTTGGTCACATCATCTCTTCTGAAGGTGTACAAACCGATCCAGAAAAGGGATCTGCGGTCAAGAGTTGGAGTCGTCCCGAAAACATCCATTAGCTGCGAAGTTTCCTGGGGCTCTGCACGTACTACAGGAAGTTTGTAAAGGGTTTTCCCAACATTGCACGACCTTTGCATAAGCTGACGGAGAGCAAGCAAAAGTTTGAATGGTCCAAAGAATGCGAAAATGCTTTCTACGCCTGAAGGAGGCTTTAACATCAACGCCTATCCTCGCCTATCCTCAGCCTGAAAAATCCTTCATCCTGGATACTGATGCGAGCAACGAGGGCATCGGAGCTGTTTTATCCCAAGAAATTGACGGAAATGAACATGTCATCGCTTACTGGAGCAAATGCTTATCAAAGTCGGAGCGAAATTACTGCGTCACCAGAAAGGAGTTACTGGCCATAGTGAAAGCTGTAGAACACTTCCATCATTACCTCTACGGCCGAAAATTTCTGCTTCGGACAGATCATGCCTCATTAACTTGGCTTTTGAACTTCAAAAATCCGGAAGGCCAGATAGCCAGATGGATACAGCGGCTCCAGGAATATGACATGGAGATCAAGCATCGAAAAGGGTTATCTCACGGTAATGCTGACGCTTTATCAAGGAGACCCTGTCCTGAGAACTGCCACTATTGTTCCCGAATCGAGAAACAGTATGGAACGACTAGCCCTACCGCCTATCAGGTGACAGTGAATCCAATATCATCAGAACCTGATCCATGGAGTGACGACCAAGTTCGAAAAGATCAACTTGAAGACCCCGACATAAAACCAATTTTGGAGTTCATGGAAAGTGACAGTCGGCGACCTACCTGGCAGAACGTTTCCATCTTCAACCCTGCAACAAAAAGATACTGGGCTTTATGGAACTCGCTCCATTTACGGAACGGCGCGCTACACCGAAAATGGGAATCTGACGACGGCAAAACATCTAGGTGGCAGTTACTACTTCCCCGATCAAGGATTTCTGCTGATGGGAACAAATACATTCTTGTTTCCATCGTCTACTTCACCAAATGGCCGGAAGCATATCCCATTCCAGATCAAGAGGCTACCACCGTAGCAGAGACTCTAGTCCAACATTGGATCTCGAGATATGGAACACCTTTGCAGATTCATTCCGATCAAGGGAGGAATTTCATCTCTGCTGTGTTTAAGGGCCTATGTCAAATTTTCGGAATTGAGAAAACTAGGACAACACCACTACACCCACAATTGGACGGCATGGTGGAGAGATTTAACCGTACAATCCTGAATAATCTCTCGCTTATGGTATCCAGAAATCAACAGGATTGGGACAAGAAGCTACCTTTGTTCCTGCTGGCCTACCGCAGTGCTGTCCACGAGACTACCGGATTTGCCCCATCTCAGATGCTCTTCGGACGAGAGCTTCGGCTACCTTGTGATCTCGTCTTCGGTCGTCCTCCGGATGCGCCTTCATTACCTGAGGAGTACATCCAGGATCTCCAGGCCCGGTTGGAAGACGTTCATAACTTCGCACGAGAGCGAATCAACTTCGCGGCGGAGAAGATGAAGACCCGATACGACACAAGGTCTACTGGACATGAATTCAACGAAGGCGACAAGGTTTGGTTATGGAATCCCATCCGACGGAAAGGTCTGTCACCCAAATTGCAGTCGCATTGGGATGGACCCTACAAAGTCCTTAACCGACTAAATGACGTCGTAGTGAGGATCCAAAAATCACCTAATGCAAAACCTAGGGTTGTACATTATGATCGGTTAGCCCCATACTATGGCCATAGTTTATGAGTATTACGTAAACAACCATGGTTGATAACATAAAAGTTGTAGATAATTTTTTTTTTTTGCTTTTAATAATTAGTAATATTTCTTGTTATTATTGTGTTTCCTATGCATTATTGGTTATTATTTAATGTGTGTATTTGTGAACTTGTGATAGAAGTTTGCACCCTTTCTGGGAATTGTACTGCCCGGGACGTGCAGTCCTTGGGAAGGGGGCAATGTTACAAATTCTGTAAATAGTAATTATTGTAGTAACGTAACCTGTAAATAGTTTCCCGTGATGAATATACAACCCCTTAACATATGGCTAAAGTATACAACCCCCTATTCTTTTTTTCTTATTTCATTCACTGATTTTATCAATGAAAGAGTAGTTGTAGAACGTTGTAGCATTTTCTGGAATCTTTGAGAGCTCTCTTTTAGGTGTGTATATAAACGGTTACGCTGGATAAAGAGTTAGTTTCGATTGAGAATTTGTTCTGAGAGTGTATTAGCTCTGTTTATTGCGAGGCATTTCGCTGTGTTGTTTTCGTATTTGGAAGTAAATACGTGTGTAAACGTTGAGTTTACGGTGTTGTGTGATAATTGCTTAATTGCTGATGATTAATTTAGCAGTTGTTAACGATTTCTCCTGTACATAGTGTAAATAAAGCTCCTGTGTTTTTATCAAGAACTGTGTCTTCATTTCAAGAAAGTGGAAGTCGCGCCGGATCCGTTATAATATATATATATATATATATATATATATATATATATATATATATATATATATATATATATATATATATATATATATATATATATTTATTTTTTTTCTTTACCTTGACATCGTAAAATGTGCCGACCCCTAAAATATGCCACCATAGGTGATAGCACAGTGCCTACACCAGAAGCCAGTTGATCAACGAGGAAAGAATCAGTATTTTGTACATTTTTATTGAATTTTACTAAGTGACTAGTACACGTGTTCAGTAGCACCAAAAGTGCTTACTTATCCCCCTGTGCAGTACCTAGAAACGCCTGTGTAGAAACTTGATGCTCGCACCCCTCTCCCCCCCCCCCCCTTCCGACTTCTTTTATAAAGTGTGCAGCTGTTTATTTAATACTTAGAGTACTTTCCAGAATTTCTTAGAATAAATATTTTTTTTCTGTCAGAAGCACCACTCGAATCTGCCGCCCCCCTGCAGTTGCCGCCCGGGGCAAGAACCCCGACTTGCCCCCCCCCCCCTAGATCCGGCTCTGCCTTGCTGTGTTTAACAATACTAAAGAAAAAAGTAAAACATTCCGTTCCAAGTGTTTTCTTTGGAGAAAATTACAGGCTTCAGAGAGTATGTGGTGTAATGTAATTTCAGAGGAATAGGATAGAAAGTTTCCCACAAACACGATGAAATATTACTGTCATTCATTAAGCTTCAAAGCAAGTTATAAGTTACGACATCTGTTTGATTTACCTTTTTCATTCGCCATTAGACAGTGGCTGCAGCGCCCCTTAAGGCTTATTGGAGTTGCGAATATTTTCTAATTTACTTATGTGCATAGCAATATCATGTTCAGAATCAAAATTGTAGGGTCTGGTGGGGGAAAGTGGTCAATGGGGTAAAGTGGTCATTCGTCAAATGAATGGCTATAGCTTGGAAATAAATGATCGAATGAATGTGAAAATTTTATTATAGAGTAGGGCAGTTAGAAACTACATTTTGAATACAAAATTTTACAACTGGCAAAATTTTATTTGGTAAAAAAAAATATTTTGTGTGAATATGAAAAGTTTTTAAATCCAAACACCTCTTTTAACTTCCTTGGGAAATTTTGTTTGTTAGAATTATGAACAGATTGACTGCACAGGAAGCTTCCTACATGTCTGAAGAACTCTTACTCATTAGCAGTGTTGGGCATTAATCAACTAAATCCTCAATCGACTAAAGTAATCTGACTCTCATTTAGTTCCGACTAATATTTTAAAAATTTAATTCCATTGCAGACGAAGATTAACGCTAGTTTAAACTAACGCGTTAGTTGATTAAAAAAACTAATTTAGTTCAGATTGATTTAGTTCAGATTAAATTAATCAAATTGAATTTAGTCAGATTAAAAGTAATCAGATTAAAAGTAATCAAATTAATTTGATTAAATTTTTAATTCAGATTAAATTCGTAAAATATAAATGTCACATGAACAGAGACACATTTGTATTTCTACGTGTATGTACATATTTACGCAAGCATACACGAGTTAATACGTGTATATACGACTATGTGCGTAAATATATGTATATAAACGTGTTATCCCGCGCATGTTCGTGTACAGAGGTATATTTGAATTTTTAAGTGAATATACATATTTATGTATGCATACACGAGTAAATATGTGTATATACGAGTATGTGCGTGTACACAAGAGAATATGCATATGGATATGTGTTACCCCGAGTATACTTGTGTACAGAGGTAAATTTGCTTTTAATTGTGAAAACACATACTTATGCGTGCACACAAGCGAAAATACGTGCATATACGTCTACACAAGAGAATATGCGTATAGAT